>NC_043985.1:1545000-1699947 GCF_902150065.1 Myripristis murdjan | reverse complement strand
GAGCAAAAATTGTGGGAGGAGATAGGTTTTACAGTTTTTGAAAAAAATAGAGTGATGGACTTCATAATTTGCAATAGGTTTAAATGCACAAAGGTTTCTTCAGTATTGGGGCTACATTTTGGTGAAAGTTGCAAAGCTGTAGCACATATGGTTGATTTGTTATGAATTTTCAAAGTTTTAAACTTTAAAGGCTTGCTATAGCGCCATCATCAGGACTATTGGCTTGAGTTTGCATCTGAATGTATCTGGCATGGGACTGGACCTGCAACATTTGGTGATTTTTCATGCATGGGAAATAGGACTTCCTCGGAAGAAGAAGAAGAAGAAGAAGAAGAACATTCACAAATACAAGAGGGTCCTGGCAGCTTAGGCTGCCCGGCCCCTAATAAAAACAAAATTAAAAACAAATGAAAACAAACATTAATGAAAAATGCAAAACTATAATAATTATGGTGTGTATAGGGGCTAAGCCCCAATCGTCATTGAAACACAGAGCAGAGCAGAACAGAGGAGAGAAACTAGTGTGACCCTAAAGGACAGTAAGGACTCGCATACTGGTCAGCATCAACTATTGACCTGAGGGCAGTGTTAATCTTGGTTGCCATTTGTGATTTATTGTATTGTGGAGATAAATAGGATGTGTACTGCCATACCATGAAACCACAGTACTGACATTGTTGGTCAAAACTGAGTCATAACTACGTTCAGACTGCTGGATGTCCATTTTATAGAAACTGAAAAATTAAATAAATCTGGCATCACATACAAAATTGAACAAATGCCCACGCAGGCTGCACTTATTAATGTTATTTTGTTAACACCAAACATGCCCGACCCCTGACCTTGAATATAAATTAGATGTGGACTTTTGAGTTCTAGTTTTAGGACCCCTGATATACATACACCATATGCACTATTGTATTATATTGTCCTATATTGAATTAAACTAAACTGTACTCAGCTCAACTATATTGCACTGTGCTGTGCTGTACTGTCCGGTTTGGTAGTGTTATGTACTGTACTGATGTGTGGTATTGTTTTTCACTGTATTTTGTTCTGTGCTGTTCATACTGACAACACTGTTTATGTTGCACTGCACATCCAATTCCCTGCTTCACTTATAGGTGAACTTTAACTGAAGGAGGGATGAAGGGATCCTTCCACAACTCTATTTTACTGAGGGAAGGAGAGAGAGAGAGGAAGGATTGATAGACGGATGGAGGTTAGCAGTAGCCTACTGCTGCAATGCCGTTCCCATTTAATCCTTCAAGCTTTTATCAGAGGTGCTTTTTCAGTTTGTTCTGCTCTGGTCTTGCTCGTAATAGGCTGTCTCTGTTATAGGGAGTATCTTTCTCTATCCTCCCCTACTATCCTATCACTGCTGTTATCACCCAACTGTACCACAGTTTGCATTGCATTAGGGTCTACTGTTTCCAAACTCTCTCTCTTCAGCTCAGTCAGCCAGGAAGAGACACTTCACCCCCTCTAAATCTGTAAACAATAAACCTACATCACTCCTCTATAGCTGTACACTGTCAAACAACATCACCATGTGGTCGAATAACTTTCTACATCATTTATTTTTACTGGAACACAGCACCCTTCAGGCATATCTTCCTTTACTCACTAGCACCCTGCTTCATGCTTCCCCAGCCCAAATGATGAAACTCAAATTTGTTTTTATAGGTGGCCCAATAATTTTGTTCATATAGTATATATGCCTGTAGTGGAAACCATGCATGAAAGGGTTAGACTTTACATGCATAATCACCTTGTGATTTAGGAGGCTGTTGGTGATGAAAAACCAATTACATGGATTTTGGACATCAATACATGCAGACCGTGTGCATTGTCCACACTGCGTAGACCATGCCGAGCATGAGGCTGTGCTATCCCAGTGCTTTAAGAACACACTGATGCCAAATGTCAAATGAGCTAGTCTATACTTTTGTGAAACAATGTCATGTATTAGATGTCCCAGTAAAACTGATTCTTTGCATTTTGCAAAGATATGATTAAATCTAGTTTTAAATGATCAAATCATGATCAAACTTTGCATAAATAAATGCAATGATGATAAATGATGAATGATAAATTCAATGTAGACTTTCTGTTCCATTTTTTTTTTACCAAGTACACTACATCAGTGGTTCCCAAACTTTTGTTAGCCAGGGCACCCCTGAAAGAATTGCAGACAAGGAAGATAAACCTTCCTTGTCTCAATCCTGAATTCTGAACTGGATGACCCTGTACATGTCCGCTGCACCAGCTAACTAAATCTCTTCTGTCGATCGTTTGATCATTTTGCATAAGGGTTTTAATGTAACTGTTAAAACAGAAGAAGTCATTCTTTTCTTTCATTTCATTCTTCAGATGACTAATTTGCAGTCTGCTGTGCCAAGCAGACAACATCACCAGGCCATCTCCTCCAGCATGCCGACTGTCAGCATGTGGTAGATTCCATGCACTATCTGTTCAATTAACAGATCTTGCAAAGCATTATTGCAGTTAGGATTCACTACATGTAATAAAAGTATGCATAGAGATCTACACAACAAATTATTTCAGAAAGACAAATCATAATAATAGCAGTGATGCAGAGTCATAAAACCAGCACAAATGCAGTACAATTAAATTTTCAGCCTCTGGATAGAAGGATGTTCATGTAAATGTTAAAACAGAAGAAATCAGTTATTTCTTTCATTTCTTCAATTTGTGCGTCACCCCTTGACACTCCCCACAGTGATGACGCTGCTAGGTTGGGTCCACAACTCTACTGTCTGGGCTGGCTCCAAGATGAGGAGTGTTAGGATGTGCGACGAGACCACAGTGTGACATGTTCATGTTTAACATCTTTGTATATTAATGCAACACCTCTGGCTCCAGTTCCAGCCCCCTCCTCATTGATTCTGTTTGATGCACTCCCTTGGTAATGTGAATAGCTAGTGATTCAGCAGAAGATTCCCGCCTCATATGGGGAGCTTGCAAAAATCTGTTAGCTGTTACACATGGGCACTCGGATACCTCCAGGCTTTGAAGATGCAGAAACTGTTAATGGTCGGGCACCAAATTAAAGACCTTTTGCAGTCTATGGCTGCAAATGGGTAGTAGAGGAAATGTAGGTGCCTGTGGGAGCATTTTGATGTCCACAGACACCACTGGGAGGCACTGATAAGACAATATTGATCCCTTGGAGACATCACCAATTCTTGATGGCACTAACACAATTTCGGACAAACCATCAGCAATTTTGGCAATCAGAGTGTTCTGTTCTAGCTGGAGATCTAGGGCCCTATCTTGTGCCACCCGCTACCCATTGCCACTATCCGCTACCCATGAGTTGCGCATTTAGCAGCTTCCACTATCCGTAAACGGTATCTTGCGCCCACGCTACCCGCTATCCATTATGCCGACTCCGTTATTTGCGCCTGGAGGTGTGTCCGTGGGCGTGTTTTATGCGCTATCCCTACAATTGCTATCTTGAGTACACACTTTAGGGAAAGCGGATAGTGGGTGCTCAGGACCACCCGCTATCCCATTTGGGCTTTTACAAGAGCGCGCCCAGGCGGCTTCAATGTGCGCCCCGACGGAGCCTCACCACGCACGCAGTCGGACTGATACCGGGACGCCGCTGGAATGGACTGAGTTTATTACTCATATAGACTGTTTAGAGGAAAGACTGTTTTAATTGGACACTTAAGCCAGTGTGTTTTATTGTTTTATCATAAGCCAGCAGCTGTGCTATATTTTTATTTTTAATATTTTATTTGCCCAATCTACCTTGTCAATAAATTAGTTTACACATAGTTCCACCTCTGCCTCTTGTGTGTCTGTGGTGTGACCTGGGGATTTTACTCAATCAGTACAACCTTGTGACATGTCCACTTGGACACATGTGGCTCCACCTCCCGAATTAACTCGCCTATAATATAATATATAATATATATAAAAAGCCACCTTGCTTTAGCCTCAGTAGAAGCCCTGAGAAAATCTACCTCCCTCTCTCCATCGCGGGTTTAGGATTTAGGATTTAGGATAGTGCATCCTGCCCTTAAAGGCAGTGGCACCTGGCACACTGATTGGTGTAATTGGCGTAACGCCCAAAACACGCCTATGCATAATATAGCAGGTACGCAGGTGTTTTCCAGATAACGGGAGGTGCGCAAGATTACGCAATGCTAAATCCCCAAATAATGGGTTTAGGGATTGATGCTTGTTTTGTGTGTGACATATAATCTACAGTTACCTTGGTTAGCAACATGTTTATAGGGTCCAGGGTGTCTCACTGCCTTCGCCCTATGTGTGCTGGGATAGGCTCCAGCACCCCCCCGCGTCCCTAGTGAGGATAAGCGGTTTAGAAGATGAATGAATGAATGAACGAATGAATGAATGAATAATATGCAGAATTTGTGTCAAATGTATTTTATTTATACAAAGAGTATATATATATATTATATATATATATTTTTTTTTTTTTTTTTTTTTTTTTTTTTTACTGTATTTTGTCTCTCAGTTTTACCCTATCCTACATCATAAATAAAGGACGTTGAACTTAAACTGAACGTCTTCATCGTGCTGATTGGGGAAGGAGTTATCTGTCTGTTGGTGCATGCAGGGCGCATGAGGGCAACAGAACAGAGAGGCTGAGGTCTATGACTGATCAGAGATGCTGCACCTGCTCGGATGTCATTGTCAGGGAGTGGCACTGAAAAAAAGGTTTCTGTTTCAATGTTTGTTATGTTTATCTAATATTTAAGATGTATTTATATTAACTAATATTTAATACTGAAAAGTGTACTAACTTTTAAAATGTAATTCTGATAAATTTCATTACCAGATCTGTACAATGTTGACTTCATACCACTCTTCATACCACTCTTCTGCAGGCCTCTGGCTTTCACACAAGGAGTTCATCCATAGCCTTTGGTACGGTGGCCAAGAACCGCCATCGCTGCCATCGCTGCCATCGCTGCAAATAATAAAAGAAACCGCTGCAAATAAAAAGAAAACGCTGCGTTGCAAATAAAAAAGTAACGATGCAAACAAAAAAGCCAAAACGGAAGTACCGGGGACTATTATTGCCGATGCACAGGTGTAGTGTTCAGTTTTAGAAACACAGGTACTAGGAAATACCTGATAGAGGCCACTAGTGGCCATTTTGAAAACTCAGGGTAGGACACTCTGAGTGAAGAGTGCATTGAGCCAGTTCTGTGCATCATGCACTCATTTTTAATTTCACAGTTTCACACTGAAAAATATTGGAAAATAATGGATATCAAGAATACAGAGGGCAGTCACTTCACTTAACTTCACTTTTAATATATTTGGTCTATTAGTACTAGTTACCAGAGTAGCCAACAGTTTGATTGAACTGTTTGGCCTCAGTTCCAAACGTTATGTCTTGAGGAAACCAGGCACCACTCATCACCTGCCCAGTACCATCCCAACAGTGAAGCATGGTGGTGGCAGCTTCAGGCTGTGGGGCTGTTTTTCAGCAGCAGGGACTGGGAGACTGGTCAAGTACAGAGATATCCTCAATGAAAACCTGTTCCACAGCACTCAGGACCTCAGACTGGGCTGAAGGTTCACCTTCCAACATGACAATGACCCTAAGCACACAGCCAAGACAACACAGAAGTGGCTTAGGGACAACTCTGTGAATGTCCTAGAGTGGCCCAGCCAGAGCCCTGACTTGAACCCTATCCAACATCTCTGGAGACCTGAAAATGGCTGTCCACAGACAGTCCCCATCCAACCTGACCAAGCTTGAGAGGATTTGAAGAGAAGAATCGTAGAAAATCCCCCAATCCAGGTGTGCAAAGCTTGTTGCGTCATACCCAAAAAGACTCAAGGCTATAATTGCTGCCAAAAGGGCTTCAACTAAGTACTGAGTAAAGGGTCTGAATACTTGTGTCAATGTGATATTTCAGTTTTTTTTTGTTTTTTTTTTAAACTAAATTTACAAAAATGTCTACAGTTCTTTTTTCACTTTCACTTTCATTATCAGGCTGCAAATAACAATATATGAAATTGCAGCGCATTACACAGCAATGGCAAATATCATCACATAAATATAACTGCAAGAATTCTGAAAATAACCTTGTGCCTCATGATTGTGATGTTAGAACTTAGAACTTGAGCCTTAGGGTGTTTTCACACAATGTATCAATTTTCAACTGGAGCGGCTTGGTTTCACATATGCTTTTTATCGCCGTACCATTCTACAGAATGGAGCATCATGTGTCCATGGCAACCAGACCGAAATGATGTGTGTAGCACCATTCCATCCAGAAAAGAAGGTTGAAATGAACCCTCAAGATACAGAACACATGTGAACGATGGAGACTCAACAGCAACGCCGTCTGATATGCCTAACATAAGGGACGGTTTTTGCTATGGGCAGTGTGGGCAACCGCCCAGGGCGCAATCTACTTGGGGGCGCACGAGAAAAAAAATGCGTCCTCAAAAAAAAAAAAAAAAAAATCGGCAGTTTTCTAGACTACCGTATTGACCTGCATAAAAGACGACCTTGATTTTAAGATGACCCCTCTTTTTCAAGACCCTTTTTTGGAAAAATACTTTTTATATGGACAAAATTTGTTTGAATAAAAAAGCCACCGGTCGGCATAAGGCAACAGCGGCCGCGGCACCGGCCGGTGACCGCGCCCACCCCGGTCAGGTCGCGGATCTGACAGGTGAGCGGCCTGATGCCGGGCAGTGCCTGGCCGGCTTGCCAGCATGTGGAGAACAATGTTTTCTTGCACTGGAGACGGCGAATGCGAATGGTTGTAAGATAACAATGTTGTTATTGTTATGTTAATTTCATATATTAACCTACTGTCCCCTTTGTTACAACATAGAGCCAGGTTCTTGTTTTGTCTCAGTGGACGTGTCAATAAAGGTATTCAATTGGTTATTCAAACATGACTGCCAGTAGGTCATTGGCAACACTCGAATTCCTGTACAATGCTGATTCCACTCAGTTTATTTTCTATGGTTTTGCGTTTACACCCTCAAAATGAAGCTGTTAAGGTGAGGCAAAATGATGTCTGGCCATGTTTGCTGGCTGGTCAGCAGTCTGTCTGTCCTTCCAGGCATCCCTTCATCTGTTCAAGCAACATATCTTGAAATCTACTGAGCAGACTACTGTGACATTTGATGAACACATTCATGCTCCCCAGAGAATGCACCCTGCCAATAGTGCGCCAACCTTTTGTAAAAATGCCACATTTGATATCTCAATACCTATTTGGAAGGTGGTCACGAAATTCAATGGCATAATCATGACCCCCAGAACATTTACCCATCTATTTGGTCACTCCATGACCTTTCCTCTAGTGCCACCCTCAGGCCAAAAATGTCAACTTTCACACAAAATACCATGAAATCTAATAAGTGGATAGGCATGACATTAGGAGAGTGCAGCCATACTCCCCAAAGGAAGATTCCTCTTGACTTTGGTGACCCTGTGGCACCACCCATTAGATAGATTAGCCAAAATATGAAATTTGAAATATTGCAATCTTTGGGCAGATTTCCATGAAATTTGATGAGGACATTCATGCTACGCAGAGCATGCACCCTATCAATGACCTCATAGCCTTTCCTCTAGTGCCACCATCAGGCCAAACATTTGACTTGATTCAGCATATTTTGAAATAGTGGATGATTGCAATTCAATTTCTTAGTGAACTTATGCTTCCTACAGAATGAGCCTTGATTGATTTTGGTAAGCTCATGTCTGGTAACACGTACACTAGCTGTTGTCTTTAGGATCCTTTTGGCTCTGCGCAGGCACCTCACCTCCCGATATCACTGATGCTTGGTAGATGGGTGCCAATGATGTTTTGGGCAGTTTTAATCACTCGTTGCAGAGTCTTCCTGTCCTGGGCCGTGCACATCCCATGCCAGTTTGTGATGTTTCCAGTCAGGATGCTTTCAATCGCTCCTTTGTAGAAGCTGACAAGAACTTGGCGTGGGAATTTGCTTTCTTAAGTTTCCTTAAGAAATACAGCCGTTTCTGAGCTTTTTTAACCAGGGCAGAGATATGTGAAGTCCATGTTAGGTTCTCTGTTATGTTGATTCCCAGGAACTTAAAACTGCTCACTTGCTCACCTCAGCTCCATTAATGTAGACAGGGTTGTGTGTCTTTGCCTCTTTTTTTCTAAAATCAACTATCAGCTCTTTGGTTTTGCTGACGTTGAGCAGTAGGTTGTTTTCTGTGCACCATTCTGCAAGATGGTTGATTTCCTCCCGATATGAGAACTCATCATTGTTGGAAATCCGGCCGATGATGGTGGTGTCATCCGCGAACTTCACAATAGAGTTCTCTCCATGTCGGGGGTTGCAGTCGTGGGTGTACAGCGTGAACAGGAGGGGGCTGAGCACACAGCCCTGGGGGGCTCCGGTGTTGAGCACTAGAGTGGAGAGGAGACACTGCCAATCCGAACTGACTGGGTCTGTTTGTGAGGAAGTCCAGTATCCAGTTGCAGAGAGTGGTACTGATGCCCAGAGTGTTCAGTTTTCCAATCAGCTTCATGGGGGAGATTGTGTTGAAAGCTGAGCTGAAGTCACAAACAGCATTCTGATGTAGGTGCTGCTTTTCTCCAGGTGAGTGAAGACTGAGTGGAGAGCAGTGGAGATGGCATCCTCTGTGGATCTGTTGGTTCTGAATGCAAACTGCTGAGGGTCCAGACTGGCAGGGATGTTGTTCTTTATGTGCTGGAGAACCAGTTTCTCAAAGCACTTCATCAGGATGGTGCTAACTACATTAATGCTCCCACAAAGAGAAATCACCATTTTATCACCCTGTCAATTTTAATATTAATTATTAATTAACATTTCCACTTAGCACCACCCTAAACCAAATTTACATACCTCCTGTGCCATGACCTGCCCTTCCCAACCTACCCAGCACCAGCAGGATTATAGCAGTGAACCCACGTTTGTTTATGCTGTCCATTTCCATTTTATTCAGCATGTTAAAGCACTGGATTGTTGATTGTTTATTTTTAAATACCCCATGTGCTCTATCTTCATACTGTTTTTCTCCCGTATTTTTGCCCCTGCAATTTCCCCTTTAGAATCACTGAAGATTCATCAAATCTTATCTCAAGGTGTTTGGGCCAAACAGTGGTCCTCATTAGACAAGGATTATTTACCAGCACGCACCAAGGAGATATAATCATATATGTGTAGGAAACAAATCATAAGAACATGATAGCACAGAAGTGATTAATGTTCACACCAACAAATTTCTATATTGCTTCATTGTTTGGTTTATTTGAACTTCTGTATACTGAGAATTTCAATATACAGAGGGAGGGCAGGAGAGAGAGAGCAGGAAGAGAAAATGCAGAAATAGAGACATGAATGATGTCTCTATTTCTTATGTCTCAGTTTTTTTCAAAACTGAGATGATGATAGCAGCCATAGCAACAATGATGATATGATGATGATAGCAACCAAGAGGAAACACAATAAGTGGCTGCTGAAGATACACTTTCTTTGAAGGTGTGAAGAGTGCCAAAATATCAATGAGCAAAAAGTTAAAACAATTTTGAAACTAGCTTTTATGTTCTAAACAAAAAATAAGGGAACCACAGTGTATCTGGTGACCAACTGGCTGAAATGTGCCTCAACCTACATAACCTAATTGTTAACACAATGACCTTCATGGCCTAAAAGCAACACATTTTAATTCATTGTGTTATAGATACTGCATATGGTTTCAAACAGGGGTGTAGCCATCATTTCCCAAGTGAGGGGGATGGAATGTTTAGGAGCTTATTTACTTATTTAAAAACAAATCTGAAGGTGTGTGTCACTTTTATTGTGACCCAGGAGCAGTGGCGGTTCTGCCCATGTTGCCGCCCTGCGCCCTGGGCGAAATTACTGCCTTGCGCCCTTCCGTGCCCTGACAGGTGAGCGGCGCATACATATACCTTTCATTATAAATCAACTTTTGTTCATACGCGGCTGCAGCAGCACAACGGACAATGACACTGACAACATGGTTGATTATTGACTGTGCAATGCGGCTATTCGCCAGTAATCGCGGCATCAGGCGAGCCTACCTACTGGTTTACATATGCAACAATACATGTGTATTTGCTTAGACCCCAATATTAGACGAGGGTGTTTTTTCAGGGCATTTTCAATGGAAAAAATATCGTCTTATACAGGGACGGTTTTTGCTATAGGCAGTGTGGGCAACCGCCCAGGGCGCAATCTACTTGGGGGCGCACAAGAAAAAAAAAAATCGCCTACCGTATTGACCCGCAATATGCCGCGGCACCATCAGTCGGCATCACGTGAGCCGGCCACGGTACCAGCCGGTACCGCGCCCACCCGGTCAGGTCTGCTGGATCTGACAGGTGAGCGGCCTGATGCCAGCTGGTGCCGTGGCCAGCTCGCGTGATGCCGCCTGATGGTGCCACGGGGGCGGGGGGGTTGGAGTAGTAACATGAAAGGGTGCAAGCCAGTAATTTCGCCTAGGGCGGCAACATAGGCAGAACCACCACTGGTCTTATATTCAGATGAATACGGTAATAGAAAACTGCTTTGCAGCGCTGATGATTTTTTTTTTTTTTTGGCGCTCTTGCCGCCCCCCACGTGACATGAAAAAATGCCGCCCCGGGCGGCTGCCCGGTTCGCCTGTGCCTAAAACCGCTACTGCCCAGGAGCAGTAGCGGTTTGGGAGGTCTTTTTATTTATTTTAAACAATTTTTCCCCTTGAAATTTCATGTTAAATAGACTGTATGTTAATTCTATATTGTTTTTATGTGTGCTAAATTTTCCTGGTCATTTTCTCATAACTTTTTGCAAGTTTCCTGCTAACGTTAAGATCATCTCTTAAGTCGCTCATTACCTTTTCCCCCAAGTTTCTGAAATAAACCAAGCAAATTTCCTTAGGTTTCAACAGGTTAAATGTTTGTGAAAGCAGCCTGCCCACATTCAGAACACCTTTAACATGCACTTAAAAAAAAAAAAAAAAAAAAAAAAAAAAAGCAAAGAGAAAAAAAAGTGCAATGGGGATGAGCTGGGACGGCCAACTAACCCATAAGAAAGGGGCACATGCCACATGCATCAAAGCATAAATTTGTTTTTAATAAAATGATTTACTGTTTTTTGTAAAACTGGTCTGGCAGTAATGTCTCTCATACACAATCACACCAGTAAAGACAGCTGGGAAAGAGACAAAAAGACGCAGGAAAAGTGCTGCAGCTGACAAGCTCAAAGAAATGTTTGCATCTATAAATGTCATACTTGTTTGTAGTGTTGTGATAATTTATAACCCTGACAACCTTGTCTTGAGCTTGCTAGTAGTGCACTGATCAATATGTGAGTTAATGTCATTTTAAACTGACTTTGATCAACAATCCTTCTTCTCTCTGTGCATCCAATTAACCAGCCAACTGATTAACTGCTGATCAATTACAGTGGGTGCAAAGTCATGGCTAGCTGTCTTGACAGTCTGTCAATGGATCAGCCTGTCAACCAGGAATGTATGTTGAGCAGCCAGCTAAAGGATCAAGCAGGCAAGTGGTTTGATACCCTGTCCTTCAAATATTACATCATTTAAGTAGAAAAAAGCATTCAGTAAAGCACATACTGTACCTCTGCCATCAATATGCATTTGTCAAGATATAACAGTTCCACATGTTAGATATCCACCAAAATTTCATCACACCTACTGCCTTTGGCCTATCAGTGTGACATGACTACCCTTTCCACAAAGTTTCATGAAGCTACATGAATCATTTTAAAAGTTGCATTCATTTTTAAGAGAAGCAAAACCCCACTTGTGGGATCACTTGAGGATCTAGATCAGGGGTATTCAATTAAAATTTAAAGGGGTCCAGTTACTAAAATTTCCTCCCAGCACAAGTCCGAATCTTATAACGTCTAAATAGTACCCTGATGTAAATAAAATCAACAATGTATGTACATTTCTATACCATTTATTGTCAAATTTCCAGTATTTTCAAAGTAATGTACTTTTAACATACTGATAAGTCTAAACCTGTATGGCACTTGAATGAAAAACAAAACTGCAGTTGTCTTTACTACATTTCAACTAACAGAAAACAGAGACTGAATTTCTTCTTAATGAAATAAATAGAAAGTGCTCCTCTCTCTTGCCTTTCTCCCAGAGCTCTGGCAGCACGGTTTGTTTAGCCAATCAGAAGAGAAAATCAGCACCTCTCCACTGATTGGCTGACTGTTTTTGAGTGACATATGGTCGGGCCAATCACAGGCAAGTAACTGAAATCTACGCTGCTCAACGGTACTCACCCGTAAACGGGACCCGGGAAAAATTTACCATCAGCCTCTGGTCTGTAACGTGTGTTTCTTTTGGAAGACTGTGCAATGAAACATGAGTCTCCTTGCATCCGTCTATGGTGCAGCAACATTTCTTTGACACGTTGCTAACTTGTTAGCTTGTTACCTGGGGAGCGGAGGTGGGCTGGCGGGCGGTGTAGCCTTATGTGTGATGTCACAAAAAGGAGGAAGTGTTGTCCACTCGTCTTAAAGGGAGAGTTTCAAAGAATGGGCTGTGTGCGTTTCTCCACTTATCACAGGTTTAATTCATGAGACAGTATTTATGTGGCCCCAGACCTTCCCTATCACACAAAAACAATGAAAATTGCATTTTTCATGCCATGGGGCCTTTATTAAGGCCTATATTTCATGAAACTGTCACTGAAAAATGAAAAAACATTCAGAATCTTTTGAATAAAACATCTGCTATCTACTTTTTTCATTTTGGAGCAAGCCATTTTGTCGTCTCATCTCCTCTTCAACTATTCTCTGGTGCTGAAAGGCTATTGATGACGCTCCTGTCATATTAGCTAGATTATCTGCGCATGCAGTCTGTAGCCACGACCATCAGAGAAAAAATAACAACGAATGATTTATTTATTTATATCAGAAATGTCATGGGTCCGGACAGAACCGTCACCGGGTCCGTGCCGGACCGCGGTCCGCAATTTGGTGATTCCCAATCTAGAGGCTCCTCAAGTGACCAGCTGAAAGATGATGTCACTGTACTGTGTCCTAACTCTACAATGGGGGCTAATGGGGTCTTAAGCTCCAGGGAGATATTTACAAGGTTCTCAAATTGCTTGAAATGGCTCCTTTCAAAGTATAGAGGCAAGTGTTGTGATCCTGAATGGGAATTTATTGTTGAAAGAAGTACTTGATAAATTGATGCACATATGAATAAACAAATAAAGAAATTCTTAAACATAACAACAACACACTCAGGCTGCATCAGCATGAACACTCAATCTACAGTATGGCTTTCTAACACATCCACATGATATCATGATCAGACTTTCTGATAGGTTATTGACACTCAATTTTTGACATCCAGAATAGGAGAGTACACTGAAGATAAACTGTTTCATACACAGTTACTTAATATGGAATGTAAGTAAGCATCCTGTTAGCTTTTAGTCCCTCTTTAATGTGCAGTGGTTTTTTTCACCCTTTTACAATCACTAAATAAATTGTCATGGATTAAAGTTGAATTAATCATGAATTGTTAACTGTTTCCACATAAGCTTTCAAATTATTTCTAAATTAATCAAAGCACCTACCAGTGATTTTGAAACTGTTTGGCCCAAAATCATGTGGTAGTGGGGAAGATTTCACAACATAATTAAATCAATAATATAAAAAAAAAAAAAAAAGCCTCAATTTTCAAATATGAATTTTTGTAAATATTTAGAAACATAGAAACATGCACATATTTTCCCAATCCCCAAGGGTGAGATGTTAATGTTCAGTGGGTAATATGTGATAAGCAAAACAGTTGTTTGGTATATTCTTTGTAAATCTACCTGATAGTAGCTTAGAATAAATTGTTTGGGTTTATCAGGTCTAGCAGTTAGGTGATACAATGGTGAAACTCATGCCTTGTCAAGCAGTGCTTACTCATAGCCACATTCTTCATGTCCAAAACCAAGTTTGAATTAGCTTAACATAGAGCATTTTCACACCTGCCTTGTTGTTGAACTCTACAAGTGGACTAAGACCCTGTTGAGGAGGTGGTCTTAGCACAGTTACAGTGTGAACATAAAATGACCCAACTGCAGGAAGCAGCAGGGCTTGGATAGATGAAGTCTTAAGTAAACTACTTTATCTTGAATCAAGCTATGCCTGGCACATATTGATGAGGAGAGTATTCTTGACAATATACACTGTAGGTAATCCCATTCAACTCTATCAATTGTTTTTTCAGCATCCAATCAGATTCAGTGCCTGATTGCCTCAGGCGCTAATTGCTTGGGATCTGAGGAATATAAAAATTGAAATGCCAACAAGTACTGAATTTTTTTTTTTTTTATAAAGCCAGTTTGGTCTGGGGAAATAATATACACTACTCACAAAAAGTTAGGGATATTCGGCTTTCGGGTGAAATTCCAGGATGAACCTAAAATGCATTATAACCTTTACAGGTGAACTTAATGTGACCTTCTGTAAACTTTTGAATGCACATGTCCAACTGTTCAATGTTTCAGTACTTTTTGCACAAGTTGCTGTTCTCTAACAAGGAGCTTAACGGCAAAATTCACATCAGGTGTTTGTAGGGTGACCACCTGTCCCGCGTAGCGCGCTCACGTACAGCGTTTGAAGCCCGTTTCACGCGTCCCACAAATTGAGACCGTGTCCCGCATAATCAATGCTTGCTCTCAAAAAAAAAAAAAAAAAAAAAAAAAAAAAAAAGCTAGTTCGCCCGGGGGATAGGGCGATGCGCGATAGTTTTTCTCCTCCTGCGCTGCTGTCTGCACACACTGGGACGTATGTGTGTGTGTATGACTGAGGAGCACACACCCACCAGCGCTGTCTGAAGCGTAGCGCGGTGAGAACAAAGTTAAAACAGCAGCGCACTGACATAGATTATTAACAAAGTGAAGAGTTGCCACTCCGCTCTATTTTCACTGGCTAACAGCAGCACACTAGCTTAGCTTGTCTATTCATAGAAGAGGTATCACTTCAGCTTATTTTTCAATTTATGTTATCACATACATACTACTACTCATTCATTGGTAGCTGAATTGTTAGGTCTGTTTGATAAGCAATTTACATTTTTAAAATAATAATAATAATTTAACATATTGTTAAATTAAAAAAAGCCAACATGATGCAGGTCAAAGACTCAAAAAGACTACTGACTAAAACTAGACTAAAATACTTTGTAATTTAGTCGACTAAAACTAGACTAAAATACTTTGGATTTTCTTCGACTAAAACTAGACTAAAATGCTAAGACTTTTCATCGACTAAAATGTGACTAAACAAAAAATATGACTAAAACTAATAAGGGCATTTGACACAAGACTAAGACTAAAATTAAATTGAAAAATAGCCGACGAAATTAACACTGTTTTAAGCTATTTAATTGTATTTATATTTTCCATTGCAATTTATTCACTTTAAATAAAAAGTAAATCTTAAGTAGAAGTTCATCTGTCAATTAATTGAAATGTTTAAAATATTATGAATATCTTTTATTTAGAAAAAAAAAAAAACACATTGAAAGCTAAGGGCTCATTAACAAGGATGGCCTATTCATGAGCATACAGCAGCAATTACATATGTTAGGGGAACAGAGCAACATTAATATACCATGTAAAGTAGTATCTGCTAGAAATCGGTAAACCGGTATCGGTGAGTCTGCCCGCCGGGTGGGGGCGCCGCCACACCGGGCGGTGTCCCACATTGTCCCTCAGAATCATACCCCTTGTCCCCCATTGGGCTTATTAGCAGGTGGTCACCCTAGGGGCTCTAGTTTCCCGGCGCAGCGCGGGGTGGCGCAGTGAGGCGAACCCCGCGCAGAGCTAGTTTCGACCGGCGAAACGGCAGAGGCGGACAGTCTCCAAGTTTCGCAGGCGGAGGTTCGCCGAGATGGGAGTGGCGGCGCAGCGGGGGGAGGTGCCGACAGATGGTTCGGCTTGGCGCAGTGACAGTTTCGTGCCAAAAGGCTTCGCCGAGGTGCGCCAAAAGCTCGCCGTCTGAAACCACGTCTACTTTCAGCGCAAGGCGGAGCGGAGCCGGCGCAGTGGAAGTTTGGCTGGCTGGCGCACATCACCAAAACCTCACAATCAGCACAAACGGTGCCAATCTCCTTTGATCTGACATCAGCTGTGACGGGACAGCTGATATGGAGATATATGTATGTGCTGATTGTGATCGTAGCATTGAATAGTGTTTTTTTCGGTATTTATTGCATTGTTCATGTGTCTGAGATTCTGGAAGCCTGCCTGTGAGTTTTTGGTGACGTGTCCGCACTGCTCGCCGGTCTCCGCTCCGCGCCTGTCTCCTGAGCTCCACTCCGCCTGCGGCAATAGACCTCCATGTCAGCTGTGTAAACTTTCATTACGCCTTCGCGCAGCGCATTTTAAAGGCAAGGACAGGGGCTCATTTGATTGGTTAAATGTGAATCGGCTGTGTCAAACCCACTCCACGCCTTCTCTCCTCCCTTGCGCCGGTAGGAGGGACGGCGGAGTACTTGCGCCACCGAGAACGGCGTGCCAAACTTGGAAAATCCGCCTGGCCACACCCAGTTGGCGAAGCGCATCTGCGCTACGCCCCCGCCTCGCCTGGTCTGCGAAACTAGAGCCCTAGGTGTTTGATGCTCCAGCTCATCGAGGTCGTATCATTAGGGAATGGCTGCTGGAGGCTGGGGTACCTCAGATGGAGTGGCCTGCACTTTCTCAGACCTGAATCCCATAGAAAACCTATGGTATCAGCTGAGTCGCCATGTAGAGGCTCGGAGCTCTGTACCCCAGAACCTCAATGTGTTGAGGGCCGCCCTTCAAGAAGAGTGGGATGCCATGCCTCAGCAGACAATAAGTCGACTTGTGAACAGCATGAGACGTCGTCGTCAAGCTGTAATTGATGCTCAAGGGCACATGACAAGTTATTGACACTGACATTTTTTGTTGTGGTATATCCACCACTGTTGTTGGCTTTTGTTTCAAGAAATTGTTTGAGATGAGGAAATCACCAGTGTATGCTTCTACTTAAATGCCCCACTTTCATGATATAATATCACTGTAGCGCGAACTTTTTATATTTTCCATAAATTTCACCCGTAAGCCAAATATCCCTAACTTTTTGTGAGTAGTGTATAGCAGAATGGATTCTAACCAATGAGCCAAGACCTTGGCTAACAATTTACAATCCACAAGAAGCAGTGATATTGAATGAAATGACCCATAGCTAAGAAGGTCCTCATCCTTTTTCAGCAAAACAGATATAGAGGCCTTATACAAAGTTGGTGGGATGTGGCTTGCAACAAAGGATGCCTCAATAACAGACAGCAAGTCCCTCAACAATCTATCTTATAATTTCCTTAAAAAAAAATCCCATCATAAATCCACTGCAGCTTTGGAATTTTACATACTGTAAAGGGCTGATGTGATTTCCAGTAGAAAGCGTGTTTCCCAATTCTTCCAGATTAGACTGACTTATTTGAGGCAACATTATCCTCCAAAAAATAAGTCCGGTTTAGACGGGTCATGAACCACCACAGAAGTATAGAAAGGAGTCCTTTAAATTCATCTTTAATTTCCCACTCATCACTAGAAATTTAACCATTATGTTTGCAGATAAGGTGGACTGTCTAATATGTTGGGCACAAACCCTATACTTGCTTTATATAGTCTGGAATGAGACAGAAGGAGTGGTTCTTCTCTATAGTGGGTAGACAACAGGTCAAACTTGAAAAGTTCAGGACGGGGGGCAGATGATTATCCGTGGTCTAATTGTTGAATATGGTTAGTAGGATCTTTAAGGTGTCGTTTCCTTGCTGTCCCAAGGCGTATATGAAATAATTTCTCCTCTTAGAAAAGCTTCAAGACGTTCACAGAGGACAGATCTGGTAACATTTGAAGTATCATTTTTGGACAAGAAGGAATCAATTCTTTGATTAAGACAAGTAACAAATGTATTATCAGCAATTAATACATTGCTATATTGCCATGGTCCATCAGTAGCTTTCTTTGAGAAGGACATCTAAAACTCCACAGGTCCTTGATCAGAAATACCAGTACTTTCATGTCTGTATTTTCTGACCAAGGTTAGTAAATGAATATAAAAAAAAAACAAAAAACAATACGTGAGTAGGAATGATGCACTAGGGAGAAAAATGAGTACCATCTTAAATCAGGATATTAAAACACCAAGGATCAAGCACATTATACTGTCTGTATATATC
The DNA here is from genome assembly GCF_902150065.1 of Myripristis murdjan. Classification (NCBI taxonomy): domain Eukaryota; kingdom Metazoa; phylum Chordata; class Actinopteri; order Holocentriformes; family Holocentridae; genus Myripristis; species Myripristis murdjan. The sequence goes on along the minus strand of NC_043985.1, from coordinate 1,681,718 downwards.
TGTTGAAAGGAATTAATAATCTCTGCTGATTTTGTTTTATTACAAGAAGTTTTAGAGGAACTAACAATGACAAATACTGGTTCTAAACAGTGTTGCCATCACCTCCCAGGATAAACCTGTGTGTGTTTAAAGCAGGTAGTGAGAATGGAAATGTTTCCATGAACTAGGCATCATCCAGACTCAGGGTGTATACACTGACTATGGATCATTACATAGAGTGCCTGTGGCCACAACAGATCTCCCCTGATGAGGTGCAATAACACTTTGCATAATAAAAGGAGTATTCTTATTAATGAGGATAGCCGTTCCCTTAGACTTGTTTTGCTAATTAGAATGATATATTTGCCCCACCCATGCTTTGCCAATCTGTAATGAACAGAGGTCCTAAGCCAAGTTTTTTCAAGGAAGGCGATGTTGCCATTTAGTCTTCTTAAATGGGATAAGACTGTTGCATTTGACTATATGATTAATAGCTTTGGAGTTTCAGATAACTGTCATCATTATACCTGGTTGGCAGTGAATTAGCAATGATCATCAAAGGTTCTGAGATCAACTGTTGCTACAACATCCAGACAATATAGTCAACACTGCCACACATACACTATTATATAGGAAAGCACAAACATAAAACACAAATACCTGGTTGAACGTAGAAATAAGAATTACCCTTTGTAGGCTATGTATCAAAATATAAACAAATATTAGGTCACTGAAATTAGCTGACTTTATCATTACCAACAGTGCTGGGACAGAAGGAATAGAATATGTGGCCCAGCTCTTGCTAATCCATCTATGATTCATTAATTGTTCATGGACTAACATATCCATACAATACTAATATAGGTTGGAGCTTAAATTTACTCTGCCCATGTGCTGCTAGTTCAATCTGGGTTAATTTATGTGAAAACTTCACCAAATTCTGATTATTATTAGTCTCAAATTAAACTAAACTGGTGCAACCCACCATATGGACTCAGACCTTTGGTACGCAAAAATAACACCCACTGATTTAATAGTTATTTGCTTAATGTTTTAGCATGTTAGTATTTAGCATTTTAGACATCAAGAGTAACTTGCTATAGAGCAAGAGCAAGTGCCATAATAAATAGATAATAGTGCCATAATAGAGCCGGTACAATGGAACAAGTAATATTTATGCAAGAAAACAAGCGAAAACCAAGCCATCATTTTTATCCTGATCATTTAAGCTAAAAAGCTTTGGTCCCACCCAGCCACATTATAGCAATGAGATATGAATGTCATGATCTTAATGTAGCTATGACCATAATGCATAATGGATGAACCATTGTTTCCTAATGGCTAGTTAAAGTACTGCATGTGACCAGGCTGTGGTTTCATTATAGATGGATAGAAAATACATTTGTCATCTCTCTCTGTCTCTGAGTGAGTGTATGCTGGGATTGTGAGTGTGAGAGTGTTTACCTCTGTAGAGCGAGTGTATTTTTGTTGTTTATTTATTTATTTTTACTCTTAATGTTTTGTTAATAATAGGAGTGTTGCTCTGCTTATAATTTAAAGAGCCCCTCCGCTCAAAAAAAAAAAAAAAAAAAACGTTTTTCTTTTCATTTTAATACCACGCATTCTTTGGAGTGGTCATGTTCCCCCCAATACTGAGAAAGCATTCTACCCACCCACCCCTCACCCCCGTGTGTGTGTGTGTGTGTGTGTGTGAGTGTGTGTGTGTGTGTGTGTGTGTGAGTGAGAGAGAGAGAGAGAGGGAGATGGGAATTGTGAACAAAGATGTTGGCTATCCACAAAATCAGCTTGCTGAAAGCTTCATCTCAGTTAGGTTACCATGACGACAGGAGACAAGCGAGAGACGACAGGAGACAACAGAAAGAATGAGAGAGAGAGAGAGAGAGGGAGAGAGATGGAGATAAAAAAGGGTTTGAGTGGGATAATGATTGACTACCCTGGTAGTAAAGAAAAACAGTCAGACAAACAATGGTGTTTTTCTGCCTTGGTATGAGCAGAATAACACAGACCAAAACATAGGAAAAAAAATTACTTTAATCCTTCTTACTGAGACTGCTGATACAGCTCGCAAGAAAATCATTTGCAAAAGCATATATAAACAGTTGGGTGACAGAAAAAAAAAAAAAGAAGAAAGAAAACCCAAGATAAAATATCTTAGTAAGGTTTTGGTCCACCACAAGCCACCAGAACAGCTTTAATGCCCCTTGGTTTAGATTCTCCAAGTCTCTGGAACCCTACTGGAGGGATGGAATATCATTCTTCCAAAAGATCCTGTACATAGAGCGGTATCATAGAAGGGCTACAATGCATAAAGCCCCAATTACAAAGACAAATGCACATTGGAGAGTTGAGTGGCACTGGTCTGCAGAGCTGTGGGGGAAAAAGTGTGGTCTATGAGCCATCGTTCACCATAAGCAAGGAAATGCATGTGAGGTGTCCACCTAGAGAACGCTACAGGCCTGAATGCTGGACCCTCACAGTGAGGGGGTCTGCTGGCTCTGTGATGCTGTAGAGGTTATTTTCCACTTGTAACCTTAGAGGGAAGGCACACTGTAAATCAATAGAAAGATATTAGTGATCACCTTTATGCCTCTGTTAGTAATTACTAACAGTTTTGTTGTCATTTTTTAAACACATTTTGTTGCACACAAACACATTTTTTTGTCATTTTTGTTTTACTTAATTTTGGAGATGATCTAGTAGATGTATTTATTTATTCTTCTTTAAAAATGCTTTTAAATGCTGCAATTAAATGTTAAATGTTCAGAATTTTTGCAATAGGCTACACCCACCACTATCCTCTGTTTCAGCCATTCAGGGTGAAAGGTTAATTAGCTGTTCCTGGACCCAACACAATTTTGCTATGCTATGTGAATCAAATCAAAAGTTAAATGCCTTTTTGTGATCGGTAACATCCAAAACCACACCCCCTTTTGATCAATCAGTATGAAAAGTTAGCCAGCTCTTTCTTGGTCCATGTCTAACCTTTCCACAAAGTTTTGTGCAAATCCATTCCTAACTTTTTGAGTTATTCTGCTGACAAATAAACAGACACACAGATTGAATGGGATGAAAGCATAGTCTCTGTCCAGGTCTTTTGGTAGAAGGAACTATGTACAAACTGCCTGGTCTTAGTCAACCTCGAGCTCAGTGTACGTCAGTGGTCACTTTTGGAAGGACATGAGGTTTCTGTGGGACTCTGACGTTGTAAGTGCCTTTCAGAGAGTGTTTCATGTTAGAGACAGGGGGGCTGCGGTTGTTGTTAATGGTGTAGCATCTTTTATTAATATCAGCCAGCATGAAACACTGTGGTTGGCACTGTGAGTTCACACTGGCAATGTAATGAGCTTACTAATGTAACCAGGCAAAGATGTGGGCAGTTGTAATGGCCATGTATTCTACTCTTTGTGTGTGTACGTGTGTGTGTGTCTATGGACTATGTCTGGTTGTATGTGTGGGTGTGTTTCACCAGATAAAATGATGTGTGGATGGACTTTCAAACAATTTCCACTCTGTAATCCTGGTCCACAGTCTGTATATAAACATTGCACAAAAAGTAAGGAAATTTGTGTTTGGTAGATTATTTCTTTGTTGTAACAATGCTTCTTGGCAATAAATCTTATACCGTTGGAAAGTCTGTTTATTTCCGTTTTAAATGGTGCCACATGTGTAAGGAACATGAATTTGTGGGATGAGCAGCAGAGCTGAGGATGCGGGTTGCGCCCATGAAAAATTTGCCAAATCTTTTCTGCTAATGCCAAACAGCTTATTTTGCTGTTGCTATTGACTCTTGTTTTGAGCTTCTGGTTCCCCAAGGTGCTGCCAATCGGGTGCCTGATTGGCACCTCCACAGTCTGGGACCAAACTCTATCCTCCAAGATGACAACGATCGCCCACACAGAGCGGGGTTTATCAGAGACTACCTCCAGAATTTGGGAGTGGAGAGGATGGAATGGCCTGCCAGCAGTCGTGACCTCAACCCCATTGAACACTTGTGGGATCAGCCTGGGGCGTGCTGTTTGTGCCAGAGGGACCAACACAACCACGCTGGCTGACTTGCGACAAATGCTGGTTGAAGAATGGGATGCCATCCCACAGCAGTGTGTGACCAGGCTGGTGACCAGCATGAGGAGGAGGTGCCAGGCTGTTGTGGCTGTGTATGGTTCTTCCACATGCTACTGAGGCTCCTGTTTGTTAAATGAGTAAATTGTTAAATTGCCAATATGTCTTGTTTCTTCAAACTTCAATCATCCAATCCACCACACACCAAACAAGAGTCAATGGCAGAATAAGCTGTTTGGCATTGGCAGAGAAGATTTGGCAAATTTTTCATGGGCGCAACCCACATCCTCAGCTCTGCTGCTCAGCCTACAAATCCATGTTCCTTACACATGTGACACCATTTAGATTCAAATTCAGATTCAGTTTAATAGTCATTTTCATGCATTTGCATACATAAAAATGAAATAATGAGAAAAACCAGCAGAATAAATAAATAGGATACAAGGCAGGACATTAAAAGATTTATTAAAATAGGTATTATAAATAAATAGGCTAAGACTCACTAAATAAGCTAAGAATCAAAAATAGAATCAGAAATAGATAAAGTGACTTTGCTCTAAAGTGCAAGTGAAAAGTGACCAGTAAATAGGCCTAAAGTGCTCCACGTTAGTCGTTTCAGTGGAAAGTCTTTTTATTTTTCAGAGTTCAGGACCCTGACTGCTTGGGGGAAGAAACGGTTGAGCAGTCTTGTTGTTCTGGAGTGGATGCTTCTGTACCTTTTCCCTGATTTCATGAGGGAGAAAAGGCTGTGGGAGGGATGAGAGGAGTCTTTTATGATACTGCAGGCTCTGCTAATGCAGCGTTGGCTGTAAATGTCCAGCAGGGATGGCAGCGAGGCGCCGATGATCTGTTCTGCCGTTCTCACGATCCTGTTCAGTCTGTGCCTATCCTCTGCTCTGCAGCTGCCGAACCAGCAAGTGATGCAGTAGGTCAGGATGCTTTTGATAGTGCCTCTGTAGAAGATGGTGATGGCTGGAGTGGGGAGGTCTGCTCTGCTTAGTCTGCGGAGGAGGTGGAGTCGCAGTTGTGCCTTCTTGATGACAGCTTTGGTGTTACAGCTTGGCGTCATGTCATCAGACAGATGCACCCCCAGGAACTTGGTGTTGTTAACCCTCTCTACCAAAGAACTGTTGATGGTTAGTGGAGGGTGTTGGTTGGGTTGGACTTTTCTAAAGTCGACGATCATTTCTTTGGTTTTCTCGGTGTTGAGGGCCAGATTGTGGTGTTTACACCAGGCTAACAGTTGCTCCACCTCCCCTTTGTAGGCAGACTCGTCCTCGTTGTTGATGAGACCAATGACCGTAGTGTCGTCGGCAAATTTTATGATGTGGTTGTTGTTGAATCTGGCAGACAAGTCAAAGGTCAGCAGGATGAACAGCAAGGCGCACAGGACACAGGCCTGAGGCGAACCTGTGTTCACCCAGGTGTATCCAGATGTGTTGCTGCCGACTCTGACTGTCTGCCGTCTCTGTGTTAGGAAGTCTAAGATCCAGTTGCATATGCTAGTGTCCAAGTCCAACAGCCTCAGCTTCTCAATCAGCTGCTGCGGCAGGATCGTGTTGAATGCTGAACTGAAATCAATCAGCAGGATCCTGGCGTAGCCGTTTTTTTCCTCCAGATGGGTCAAAGTGAGATGGAGCAAGGTGGATATAGCATCTTCTGTGGACCGGTTCATCTATATGCGAATTGCAGGGGATCGAGGTTGGCCTTTCACTGCCGGTGGCTCCTGTTTGACTCTGGGTTTGTATGCTGGCGTCAACATAACAGTCAGGTGATCAGAGGTGCCAATGTGGGGTAAGGGAGCTGCTCTGTATGCATTTTGAAGTTTGTATACACCAGGTTGAGTGTATTCTTCCCTCTTCTTGTGCATTTCACATGCTGATAAAACTGTGGTAAAACAGACGCAAGACTTGCCTTGTTAAAATCTCCTGCAACAATAAAAAAATGCATCGGGATCTGCAGTTTTGTGGTGATCGGCCCGGCCTCTCCTACTTCACACAGCTACACCCCTCCAACTGTGTGAATGAAAATAAGCTGGCCTCGGCGCATAATTAAAAAAGGGGGCTGTCACAGTGAGAATAGTCGGCTGTGTGTCCTAGCGCGTGTAGCAGGCCTACCTCTGGTCCGTGTACTCAAGTCCGATTTGATAGTTCACTCCACCGTGGCAGCTGGCTAATGTTATTGTAAAGTTCACTCATAGCTTTGCTTGTATTAGCACTTGGGGGGACGTAGACTGCAACAATAATGACAGCTGTCAGCTGTCAGTAGGTAGAAGGGTCTGCACTTAACAGTCATGAATTCATTCTGAGAGCATGATGTTGAGATGACTCTGGCGTCGCGACACCACAGATTGTTTGTGTAGACAACCAGGCCGCCTCCGCAGAGCCTACCCGATGCTGAAGCTACTCTGTCTGCTCTGTGGAGCGTTAGCCCCTCCAGCTCAACTGCAGAGTCCTGGATGTTTTCCGTCAGCCATGTCTCTGTAAACACAAAGACGCAACAGTCTCTTGCTCCGCGTTGGGTAGCTCTCCACAGTGTGATATAGTCCAATTTACTGTCCAGAGAGCATACGTTTGCCAGCGCTATGGTGGGAATAGCCGGCCTGGTCGGACTGGCTTTTAGCCTGGCGCTGACTCCTCCACGCTTGCCTCGTTTCTGCGTCCTGTCGCGGCGTTGGCAAGTCCTTCTCGGGCTGAAGCCGCGTTCGGGTCTGGGCTGGCTTGGCGTAGCAGGCCAAGCTTACAGAGTTGTCCTCGCTCTCTCGGCCGGAGATCAGCACAACGGTTTTTAATGTCCAATAGAAACTCACGATTGTATATTTGCTTCTGGCTAACTGCTTTGCCTGACAGAGATGAAGTTTTGGGCTAGGGGTCACACCTCCTCATTTAATGTTTTTTCTTTATTTTCATGACTATTTACATTAGAGTTCTCATATTCTGCCCGAACCCGACCCGACCCGACCCGACATGTGAATTGGGCGGATCAGGTCGGGCTTCGGGTTCTGTGGGGGATTTATTTATTTATTTTTTTTTAACAAAAAAAATAGAATTATGTGTTCTGTTATTGATTATGACGTTTCATTTTTATGTGACTGGTGGAGAGAGTGAGAGACTGGATTGGATTTGGAGGCTAAACTTTCAGTGACAGACAGACAACCAGCTGTGCCAGCGCAGCGCAAACAAGTGAGAGAGAGTTGCAGCAGTATCCCGCTGTGCTGGCAGACTCGGCAGCAGGGACGGTTTCTGCTATGGGCAGTGCAACTGCCCAGGGCGCAATCTATACTTGGGGGCGCACGAGAAAAAAAAAATCTCCAGTTTTCTAGACTACAGTATTGACCCGCACATGCCGCGGCACCATCAGTCGGCATCAGGCGGGCCGGCTGCGGCACCGTCCGATACCGCGCCCACCTGGTCAGGTCTGCCGGATCTGACAGGTGAGCTGCCTGATGCTGGCCGGTGCCACAGCCGGCCCGCCTGATACTGACTGATGGTGCCGCCTGATGCCGACTGATGGTGCCCCGGTGCCGCGGCCGACCGGCTCTGCTAAATAATGGCGAATTTGGCGATTTTTTTTTTTTTTTCGGGCTTTATCGGGCTGTCGGGCCTAAAGTTCGGCTAATTAGTCGGGTCGGGTCGGGCCTCGGGCTGGCCCAGTCGGGCCCGGGTCGGGTCGGGTCTTAATTTTCAGGCCCGATGAGAACTCTAATTTACATTGTAGATTCTCACTGAAGGCATGGAAACTATGAATGAACACATGGAATTATGTAGTACACAAAAAAGTGTGAAATATGCAGATGATAATGCATTGGTCAGTCTTTTATTTGGGGAAGAGGAGCACGGTCCCGTGCTAGATTATTTCATTAACTGGTGTGAAAAATCGACCGAAAAATCGAAAAACCTTCTTCTAAACCCATCAAAAAAAAGGGAAATGTGTATCGATTTCAGAAAAGTTGTACCCCCGACTCTGTCTCTGTCACCTTGATAAACGGAAAGCCAATACAACAGGTTACTGAATATAAATATCTTGGCGTGGTGCTTGACAATAAACTGAAGTGGGACATGTGGACTGACCAAATCTGCACCAAGTCACAACAGAGAATGTTCCATCTTAAGAAACTGTTGACCTTTCATGTTAGTAGCAGAGTGCTGCAAATGTTTTATTGTTCCTTTATTGAAAGTATCTTTTCCTTTGCTGTCATCTGTTGGTTTGGAAATGCCACAGAGGCACAAAAAAAAGAGTCAGACAAATGATATTACTGTGCAGCAAACTTTTGGGCAGTACTTTGCCAAGCCTGGAAAGCATCTATAGACAGAGGATGCTAAACAAGGCAACGAACATTACTGGTGACATAAGGCACCCCCTGGCCTACAAGTTTGACTTGCTTCCTTCAGGGCAACGATACCGCTCCACTCTGTTTACAAAAAACAGAGAAAAATTGTCCTTTGTGCCTCAGGCTATTAAGCTCCTCAACAGCCAGCACAGTCCTTGATTTAAGCCTCTTAGCTGGTCAAAAAAAACAAAAAAGCTTAAAACTATTTCCCCTCCTCCTATATCTATACATGAGATGTGATTACTGTGCTGTATACTGTATGTGATGAATGTTTGGTTGTTGTCTGATGGATTGTTATTTATTTATATACGAAATGCCTTGTGACCTGCTGCAAACCAATTTCCCTACGGAGACAATTAAAGTCAACTACTACTAAAGTCGACTACTATAACTCAAAACATGTTTTATATTTTAGATTCCTCAAAATAGCCACCCTTTGCTCTGATTACTGCTTTGCACACTCTTGGCTTCTCTCGATGAGCTTCAAGAGGTAGTCACCTGAAATGGTTTTCCAACAGTCTTGAAGGAGTTCCCAGAGGTGTTTAGCACTTGTTGGCCCCTTTGCCTTCACTCTGCGGTCCAGCTCACCCCAAACCATCTCGATTGGGTTCAGGTCCAGTGACTGTGGAGGCCAGGTCATCTGCCGCAGCACTCCATCACTCTCCTTCTTGGTCAAATAGCCCTTACACAGCCTGGAGGTGTGTTTGGGGTCATTGTCCTGTTGAAAAATAAATGATCGTCCAACTTAAGGCTGGATTATGCTTCTGCGTAAACGGAGCGTATGGGAGTTGTGCGAAGCTTACGGGGGTTGTGCGACCGCCGCAGAGCCTTGCCGCACATCTCCGAAAAATTGTAAATACACAGACCCCACGTAGCCCCCAACACAGGCCCCCCACTGACAACAAGAGCTATGATTGGCCTGCTGAACTACATCATTTCTGGCATTTCGCCCCTCGGACGTCACATCCTGTTGTTGTGCCAGCAGCATCATTTTTAAAAGAACTTCTGTTGTGATCGCATCTCGATTCGTCGGTTGATTTCAAATTGTTTGGAAAGTTTGGATCATGCTGGATCTGGATCTACTGCTGCTCCTTTTAAAAATGGCGCTGCCGGCACAACAACAGTAGGAGCAGCGACTATACGCCACAGGGTCTAAGTAGGTCTGCAGAAAAGAATTGCTTAGCGTTTAACGCAGATCTGTGTTAAATGCGTGACATCTGCGTGGCAACTGCGTGCGCGTTGCGTCGAGTGTCCGCAGAACCATAATCCGGCCTTAAATGCACACCGAATGGGATGGCATGTCGCTGCAGGATGCTGTGGTAGCCATGCTGGTTCAGTGTGCCTTCAATTTTGAATAAATCCCCAACAGTGTCACCACCAAAACACCCCCACACCATCACACCTCCTCCTCCATGCTTCACAGTGGGAACCAGGCATGTGGAATCCATCCGTTCACCTTTTCTGCGTCGCACAAAGACACGGCGGTTGGAACCAAAGATCTCAAATTTGGACTCATCAGACCAAAGCACAGATTTCCACTGGTCTAATGTCCATTCCTTGTGTTTCTTGGCCCAAACAAATTTCTTCTGCTTGTTGCCTCTCCTTAGCAGTGGTTTCTTAGCAGCTATTTGACCATAAAGGCCTGATTGGCGCAGTCTCCTCTGCACAGTTGATGTAGAGATGTGTCTGCCACTAGAACTCTGTGTGGCATTTATCTGGTCTCTGATCTGAGCTGCTGTTAACTTGCGATTTCTGAGGCTGGTGACTCGGATGAACTTGTCCTCAGAAGCAGAGGTGACTCTTGGTCTTCCTTTCCTGGGTCGGTCCTCATGTGTGCCAGTTTCGTTGTAGCGCTTGATGGTTTTTGTGACTGCACTTGGGGACACATTCAAAGTTTTTGCAATTTTCCGGACTGACTGACCTTCAGTTCTTAAAGTAATGATGGACTGTCGTTTCTCTTTACTTAGCTGATGGGTTCATGCCATAATATGAATTCTAACAGTTGTCCAATAGGGCTGTCAGCTGTGTAGTAACCTGACTTCTGCACAACACAACTGATGGTCCCAACCCCATTAAGAAGGCAAGAAATTCCACAAATGAACCCTGACAAGGCACACCTGTGAAGTGAAAACCATTTCAGGTGACTACATCATGAAGCTCATTGAGAGAAGGCCAAGGGTTTGCAGCGCTGTCAACAAAGCAAAGGGTGGCTACTTTGAGAATTTTAAATATAAAACATATTTAGAGTTATTTAACAATTTTTTCTTTGCTACATAATTCCATATATCTTGCTTCATATATTTGATGTCCTCAGTATGTATCTACAGTGTAGAAAGTAGTAAAAATAAAGAAAAAACATTGAATAAGAAGGTGTGTCCAAACTTTTGAATGGTAGTGTGTGTATCTATCTATCTATCTATCTATCTATCTATCTATCTATCTATCCATCTATCTATCTATCTATATGTAAGTTTTATATAAGGTTTAGGAACATCCTACTCATTCTGCCTTTACCTACACCCACTTGGTTGATAGGATGGTAAAGTTAAATTTTTTTTTTTTATTTAGTACTTTTGAGTACTATCTTGACTAGGGGTGGGTACGATTACTCGAGTACTCGTTGTTGACGTCAGTATTCAAGTAACATCTTACTTTTCGAGCACCTGCGCAGTGTGTTGGCTACAGCTCATTTGGCTTTACATTCACCATGTCAGCCGCGACCAGGAAGAGCGATGTCTGGAAATACTTTGACAAAAAGGACGATGATAACGTGCAGTGCAAGATATGTAGCGTTAAACTTGTATACTGGAAACACTAGTGGATATTGATATTACTGATATTAAGTATGAACCTCCCAGATTTATTTTTTACGGTAAAATATATAAGTCGCGAGTAATCATTACTCATTCATAATCTAATTTGAGTACTCGAATATTGAAATCACTGAAAATGTCCATCCCTAATCTTGACCACTATCCATAACTGTCATAAATAGAATTTTAGGGTCTGCATTTAAAAAGGACCATACCCAAGGGCGTAGGTTTAGTTTTAACTTTGGTCGGGACATATTTTGTGGTCAACATATTTGTGTATATGTGTGCTTGCTCTCTATCACTCTTTTCTCTTTCAGTAGGCACGTGTACCGACCTTTACACACATAAAGAGCGAGATTCTGCTGCATGTTTACTCTAGTAGCATTTGCTGACTTGCCTTAAACTGGAGCTGTATTATTATTTTTTTCCTCTGAATTACATTATCTTTTAGTCACAGACTCCTTAACTGTAAACCTGAGACCAGAATTAATATTTAAAAATCATAGGCTTTCACAATAAATGTTCCAATACAATAAATGAGAATTTGACATTTCAACATTTATGAAACTATTTAATTAAACAGTATCAATCACAAATTGGCTAGACGTCTGACATTAAATACTACAGAAATGATCTTAATTTTATCCAGTGAAGTTGTTTTCAAATCTGTTGTGTCTGGAATGTTTAAATTATAAATGTTAACCTCCTAAGATTCTCCACCTGATCAATTCCTCTCCATTACAACATGAAGTTGAGTATTTTCAGGATACTATCCCACATATCCTACTCTTTCACAATTTATTAAGATTACATGGAGTTAAAGTTGATTGTTTGAGATCAGTAAAAATATTCATAGGGACAATTCAGCAAAACCTTAGTACTGGTAGGGACATGTCCCATGAGGTCAGAAGGGGAGCCGAGCATTTCCATATTTTCAAAATGACACACAAAAACAAAAGACAAAAACAGATGAGAATTTTTAAGGCCACTTTATTAAAAACTATCAAATTCACATAGCATTGGATTTCTTGTCTTCTGGGTTACATTTACCAACAACACAGCTTGTGAATTTGAAGCTGTAAGCCAGTGTGGAAAATGACGGTGTGATTACTGGAAATACTGAGGAGAGTTTGAAATCTCAGAAAGTTAATTTTCATATCGCAGTAGAATGAATGGAAACCAATGGCTGGAGAAAAGGAAGGAAAATGATACTGGAGTTCTAAAATACAACTGCTGTCTGTCGGAAAAGATTATCTGAAACGTGAAGTATATAGGCCTACACTTGGTAGACATTAGACTATATATACATGTGTTTTTAGCATGTGGTGACCAATCGAAACCAGGCCCTCACCCATGGTTACAGAAATACATCCTTAAAGTGTATCATTCAACATTCACTGTTTTCATGCTCATGTCACCCACTATACATAGTCTCCAGTTTACAAATTCAATTTCATGTCTAGTGTACCTTTGTGACTTTTCAGATGCAGTTATTCATGAGAATGAGATCTGTGCCACCAGGAATAGCCCCATCTGCCACTTCTGTCAAAGTAAGTAACATCAAATAAAAGTACTGATTGAAGGTTATTTAAGAATAAGACAGGGTTTTCAGGTAGTAGCCAGAAGCACTGCCTGAGGGTACAAACCTATTTCAAGGGGGCAGATCATGATTGTCCTGCAGGAACCTTGTAACTTCAAGCAGGGGGAATATGAAAAATATAATGATTAAGTGAAATTCCATATATGAGAGGAAGAAAACATTCACACTACGCTTGCTTAATTTCATACAGTTCCAAAAGTAGTGCCAGGATGCTGCATTTTCCATTTTTCCACTATTTATTTTATGTAGCATCAGTTCATATGAGGCCATTCCTTTCATTACATTGACCCTTCCTTTTAAATCAGGTGGTTTTTGAGTTTACAATTCCTCCATATGAGTCTAGTTTCTGTGGTAGTACCAATCATAACTGCAGCAAATTCAGCATCAATTTTCTGAATTTCTTATAACTTTTTACTAGTTCTCTTGCTAATTGAACTCTTGCTAATTTTTATGTCATTTCTTGTTCATTTTCTCATTGCCCTTTTCCATGTTTTTGGCAAAAGCTGGCCTTCACAGCTTTCTTGTGATGTTTACAGTCCAAATGTTGCAGATGTTGATATTGACTGACTTTTGATATTTACTGGCTCATTATTTTTACTTATATTTTGACTAATCAATTTTTGTCACCAACATCAAGGGTGTATGAAAACTTCTAAACCTGAGTCATGTATTTCACCCTCGTACACTGATAATGTCATATTGCCATAACCATATCTCTCTATCTCTCTATCTCTCAATCTATCTATCTATATGTATGTATGTATGTATGTATGTATACACACCCACACCCACACAAACACTCACACACACACACACACACACACACACATGCACACACACACACACACACACACACACACACACACACACACACACACACACACACACACACACACAATTATCACAATAAATTGCCTTTTAATCAATTGTAATCAAACTGCATCAAATCCATACACAACTAGATCTGATTTCAAATAAAAGTACAGTATCAACAAAGCAATATCTAACACCATTCCAAAAGTAGCTTACATCATACACTAGGGTTAGGGTTAGGGTTAGGGTTAGTGTTAGTGTTTTTTTTCTCTATACCCTCTGTTAATCACCACCTAAATGTTTGCCCTGACTGCTGAAGAGAGCAAACACTGCGGTTTTACAAAGTGTAACATTTCACAATGAACACATGAGCACCAGTTCAGATGCTTTCAATTGTGTTGTATATCTTGTGGTGATTACTAGGTAATTATTTGGAAATGAAAATTTGTGTTAATACAACAGTTAGTTACTTGTTATCCTTCACACAGAGACTGCTGACTGTTCATCTGTCTTTAAATTTATGGTGTGTGTGTGTGTGTGTGTGTGTGTGTGTGTGTGTGTGTGTGTGTGTGTGTGTGTGTGTGTGTGTGTGTGTGTGTGTGTGTTTGTGTGTGTGTGTGTCTGTGCAGCTGGACAGACCTGTGGTCTCAGCATTTCAAAATGAACTGGCCTGAAATATATTTAACCTTCATCACTCACACTGAGCTCTGTGAGTTTGCATGTATACATGCATTTTCTAAAAAGGTCAATTTAACCATGGTGGAGCAATGTGTGGAATTATGTGCTTATGTGCTGAACTCATGATACCAGGATATGTAGAGTGTAGAATAGTAGCTACGTGGATAATGATAATAATAATAACTTTTCATGCATAAAATACAGTTCAAAGTGCAATAGACAAAACATATAGTAAAATGCTACCGTTACATTAAAAAATAAATGAAAATCAAAGGTATAATAGATTAGAATGGAACAATGAATTGAACAATATATAAATAAATAAGGAAAAAGATAAAGGGATAAGAGAACAAAATGAAAGCGATAATAAGCGACTCCAATGGAACCAGCAGACTAGCTCTGTTTTATTAGACTAAATGCTTTACTGACAGCGATGAAAAACTGTTATTAAAGCCTATAAATCAGAGAGCCCAAAAAGTATAATTAACCAGTTGTAACAGATCTTGCTAGTCCGGAAAAAAAATCTACCAATTACTTTAAAAATGAATGGCAGGGGGGTTTAAATATCAAAATACCTTCAGAGAAGGTATTTTGAAGGCCTCAGACTAGTTCTACTGTGCAAACTCACAACACTGCATTATATTGTGTTGGAAAAACTTGGTACAAACAAAAATTGAAGCAAACTGGCACACAGCAACATTGTTGGAAAGAATGTGGGAACCTGATGGTGGATCATGCACATATCCTTTGGATATGATCAGTCACTGGATCACATTGGGACTGACATCAGAGAAATAATCACCAAAGGACTGGAAATATGGCATAGATTTTTCAGAGTCATTCCTATGTTCCCAGGGTCCTATCCTCCCCAGATTTATATGGCATGTAATGGGAACAAGATAAGGGGTCCTAATGTCCCAGGGTCCTATGTTCCCCAGTTCTCCATATGTGCTCTCCCAAGGTTCTATATTCCAGGGTCCTATTTTCCCCAGATTCATATGGCATGGAATTAGAACATGACAAAGGCTAGTGCTACTAGCTGTATTTTATTGAAAAATAGCTGCAAATCCAAATGTTCTACATTACTTACACATCAGTGTCACCAGTGTTAGAGAAAAATACAAACTACAGAATTCATGTTGACAAAAGTAATGATTGCTCAGAGCTAATGTATAACCTAACTATTGGTCAATAAATGAGAAATGGGCAAACCTGTCCCCCAGTTCCTATTCTTTATGATGAAATGAGCCACAGACAAATTAAAATGTAATGTAATAGTTGACCCTACTTCTTCAAGAAAAAATTAATGAACGTTTTATTTTTTATTTTTTGCTTTATTTGACAGTCAGTGGAGATAGACAGGAAAGGCAGGGGAGAAAGAGGGGATAACATGCAGCAAAGGACCTGAGGTCAGATTTGAATCCCGGTCGCTGCGACTGGGACTAAGCGGTACATGGTGCACGCTCTTAACCGGTGAGCCCCTTAATGAACGTTTTATGCCTTTTTCTCTTTCTGATGAAGTGCACAGTCAGCAAGACATATGTGAGCTACTGTATGAAAAACTGTTGCCACTGTTTAGCATGTCATTAATATCAGCTACAATGAAGTCCAGCTGTTAGACTTTGAGGCATATCACAGCATGCATCCATGTATACATGCAGTGATATGCATTTACATATTACTTTATTGTGCATGTGATGTGCCTCCATAGAACACAAGATTCCATTAAAAAAATAGCTTTGGAAACTGAAATCAAGATGAAATCAAGATGGCGGCGCCCTGTCCGGCTGCGGCTGCTTCGGCTCCCGGTAACATAGCCACTTTATCGGTAATTTCGCCATCTAGTTCAGTGTTTTTAGCATCACAAATTCAGCGAAACAGTGCTAGAATAGTATATGACCGGCAGTTTATCATTAGTATTAGAAAATTTAGCAACGTAGACCCCGTAAACCCTGTAAGCCCAGAGACGCGGACCGCCCTACACAACCTCGGTCTGCTACGCCGGTCAGATCCAGCGGATCACAGAACAGCGGAGTCTCCCCCCAGCGCAGGCCGCCCGCGGAGACATCGGAGGCGGTGCGAGAGGAAGCAGAAGCGCGGTTGTCGCGGTGGACTTACAGCTAAGCTAAAAGCTAACCCGTTCCGACCGCCGCTTCCATCAGTCCTGCTCGCCAACGTACGCTCCCTGGAAAACAAACTGGACTACCTGAAGCTGGACTTAATCACGAAACGGGAGACAAGAAACTGCTGCATTATCATTCTCACCGAGACGTGGCTCAACTCTTCTGTCCCGGACACCGCCATCAGCCTGGACGGGCTAACAACATTCAGGTCCGACAGGAGCCATGCTCTCACAGGTAAAACACGGGGAGGTGGTGTTTGCATTTACACTAACAACAGCTGGTGTAACAACGCTACTCTGGTCTCCAGTCATTGCTGTGTGGACATAGAGTTTACGATTGTGAGATGCAGACCCTTCTACCTGCCCCGGGAATTCACCAGCGTCACCATTGTTGCTGTTTACATTCCGCCCAGCGCTAACTGTAAACAAGCCCTGAGTGTTCTTTACCGCGCCATCAGCGACATGCAATCCACACACCCGGAGGGAGTTTTTATTGTTGCTGGGGACTTTAACCAGGCCAACATGAAGACTGTGCTTCCGAATTTTTACCAGCATGTGGATTTTGCTACTAGAGGGGGGAATACACTGGACTTGGTTTACACAAACATCAAGAAGGCATTCAGAGCAGCCCCCCGCCCCCACCTGGGCTCCTCAGACCACCTCTCTGTTATGCTAATTCCTGCATACCAGCCTTTGCTCACCAGGGAAAAGCCGGCTGTGAAGAAGGTGAGAGTGTGGCCTGAGGGAGCCATGTCTGCACTGCAGGACTGTTTTGAATGCACCGAATGGAGCATGTTCAGAGAGGCTGCAACAGACAATCAACACACCAATGTGGGGGAGTATGCTGCATCTGTGTCAGGCTACATACAGTGGTGCATGGAGGAGGTTACAGTCACCAAGACTATCATCACACGGGCCAACCAGAAACCTTGGATGACTAAGGAGGTGCGCGAAAGACTGAGGGAGCGCAATGCTGCATTCAAATCTGGTGATGCGACGGCACTCAAATCAGCGAGGGCAAATCTGAACCGTGCCATCAGAGTAGCAAAGCGCGCCCACAGTCAGAAGATCCAGGGCTTCTTCCAGGACCCCAACAACACCAGACAACTGTGGCAGGGCATCCAGACTGTCACCGACTACAAAGCCACACCCACACCCTGCCAGGATGACATCAGCTTCCTCAATGAGCTCAATAACTTCTTCGGAAGGTTTGAAGCTCTAAATAAAAATCCTGCGAGGAAGGCTACCCCCCACCCCGATGAACAGCCACTCAGGCTTGAAATCACTGCAGTGCGGAGAGCCCTGAGGAAGGTCAATGCACGGAAAGCTGCAGGCCCTGACAACATTCCAGGACGGCTGATCAAGGAATGTGCAGACCAGCTGGCCCATGTGCTCACAGACATTTTCAACATGTCACTGAACCTGGCTGTTGTCCCCCCATGTTTCAAGTCGGCCACAATAATTCCAGTGCCCAAGAAACCAGCCATCACATGCCTTAACGACTTTCGCCCCGTTGCACTTACATCCACCATCATGAAGTGCTTCGAGAGGGTGGTTAAGGACAACATCATCTCCATACTCCCCCCATCATTCGACCCGTTCCAGTTTGCATATCAGCCAAACCGCTCCACGGAGGATGCCATCTCCACTGCTCTCCACCTGAGCCTGGAGCACCTGGAAGGAAAGAACACCCACGTACGGATGCTGTTCCTGGACTTCAGCTCAGCATTCAATACGATCATCCCCCAGGACCTGATATGCAAACTGGAGCCCCTGGGCCTCAAAACCTCCCTGTGTAACTGGCTGCTGGACTTCCTCACCGACAGAACCCAGTCTGTCCGTGTGGGGAACAACACCTCCAGTGTCATCTCCCTGAACACCGGCTCCCCCCAGGGATGTGTTCTGAGCCCCCTGTTGTTCACCCTGATGACCCACGACTGTCGCCCCAGGTACAGCAGCAACCACATCCTGAAGTACGCGGACGACACAACAGTGGTGGGCCTCATTCAGGACGACAACGAACTGGCTTACAGGGAGGAAGTGCAACACCTTGTGGACTGGTGTAAGGTGAACAACCTGGTCCTGAATGTCGATAAAACTAAGGAGATCATCGTGGACTTCAGGAGATCCAGACCCAGCCACACACCCCTCCTCATCAACGACACAGCCGTGGAAGTCGTGAGCACTACCAAGTACCTGGGGGTGCACATCACCGACAACCTCGGCTGGTCACTCCACACCTCCTCCCTGGCGAAGAAGGCACAGCAGCGCCTGCACTTCCTACGGCGGATGAGAAGAGCCTCCCTCCCCCCTCCCATCCTAACCACCTTCTACAGAGGGACCATCGAGAGCCTGCTGACCAGCTGCATCTCCGTCTGGTCTGGGAGCTGTAGGGCCTCAGACTGGAAGTCTCTGCAGAGAGTGGTGAGGACGGCGGAGAAGATCATCGGGACCTCGCTCCCCCCCATCCAGGACGTAGCAGACAGCCGCTGCCTATCCAGAGCCCACCGGATCATTTCTGACCCCACCCACCCCCAGCATGGACTGTTCTCCCGACTGGCGTCTGGCAGACGGTTCCGCAGCATCCGCTGCAGAACAGCCAGACTCAGAAACAGTTACTTCCCCCTGGCCATCAGACTGCTCAATGCCAAATAACTTGTCATATGGACAATACATTTCTGTGCAATATATCTTTATGGAGGTATGGTTTCTTCAGGCCCAGGGTGTGTAGCCCAGTCCGGGAAACACCCCTGGGATGAGGAGAATTAATTACCTCCTATTTGTGCAATAACCCCCCCCTCCGCCGCCCCGCCCGCCCAGCAGCTACGTATGGACAATACATTTCTGTGCAATATCCCTTTATGGAGGTATGGTTTCTTCAGGCCCAGGGTGTGTAGCCCAGTCCGGGAAACACCCCTGGGATGAGGAGAATTAATTACCTCCTATTTGTGCAATAACCCCCCCCCCCCCCCCCCGCCCGCCCAGCAGCTACGTATGGACAATACATTTCTGTGCAATCTTCCACTGTTAACACTGTTTAGTCAGTTGTTTTCTTTTCTGTTGTTTACATTCTGTTCTTATTGCACTCATTATTATTTACACTGGTTATTCAGTTGTTTACGCTGCTCAGTCCGTTGTTTACATTCTGTTTTTATCTAGTTATTCTCAATTGCACTCATTATTATTTATACTGGTTATTCAGTTGTTTACACTGTTTAGTCTGTTGTTGTACATTCTGTTTTATCTAGCTATTCTAAATTGCACTCATTACTATTTAGCTCCTGTTTTTTAGCACTAGTTATATAGACCATATCATACCAGTTATATAGACTATATTTATGTATAATATTTATATTTATATATACCTAAACGGTCCCACAATTTCATCTCTGCTGTAATCCGGAAGCCAAGCAACGAAATTTCGTTGCCAAAATCTCACTGCTGTGTTTTTTTGTGCAATGACAATAAAAGAAGTCTAAGTCTAAGTCTAAGTCTAAGTCTAAGTCTGATGAACTGACATCAGAAAGATAGTTGGGTTCTCATTTAACAGGGCATTGTATCAACATCTCATCAACAACAAAATGTTTACTTTTTGAGAATATTGCACCATCCATGCAAAACCATATTGCATATACTTCTTTAATCTTAGAATCTGAAGTCCAGCTTCAAGAAAACTGAAGGCTGTTTTCAGTTTTTTTTTTTTTTTTTTTTTTTTTTTTTTTTCTTGAATTGAGAAAGCAGTTTTATGCAGATCTAGCTGTGGCATAAACAAGCACTTGAAAAGAGCCCTGCACAAGCAAAAAGCTCTTTCATCACAATGTTAAGTGCAAAGTGCTTCAGTTTTAAGATGAACCCACCAAGACCAGCACCCCTTGTGATAATTTGGGTATTCTCTGATCTGATCTGAGGTACTCAGATGAAAAATCCTCTAGTGATGATGCTGCAATGACAGCAGCCTTTCCGGATAAACTTGGTTCTGCTGTTCCCCGAAAAGTAACTGGATACCTCTGTGTGATTAGGCCCTGATGAAATTCAGAATGGAATAACTTGAACACAGGGGCATAGCCACCTTTTTAAAGTGACTTAAAGACTTATTTTATTCATTTATTTATTTACTTACATAAAATTACATTTAGAGGTTTGTGTTTCTTTTATTGTGCATATTAACCCTTTGAAACCTAGGAGACTGTGTGTGAGCACTTGAGCAAAATTTGTTTTGTTTCTTTTTATTTTTCATTTTCTGAGAACATTTTTTATGAGAAGGGTGATACTTCTATCTTTTATTTTTCTTTTAATGTTTTTTCTTTCTTTTTTTTTTTTTTTTAAACAAATGGTTTAAACAAAGGGTTTGATGTGAGAGCTCATTATCAATCTCTAAGTATTTCTTTGTCTTCTGGAGCCTCCTGAGTTTACTGGAGGCCTCAGTCTCACACTGACTGTGTGTGTGTGTGTGTGTGTGTGTGTGTGTGTGTGTGTGTGTGTGTGTGTGTGTGTGTGTGTGTGTGTGTGTGTGTGCGCGCGTCCTGTAACTATCCAGCCAGTAGTAACAGTCCCTCCCCTCCCTCCCTGCCTGAACATCAAACTGTTTGGTAAGCCTACAGGTGTTTCTCTGTGCATTGCAGTGGGCCAGATTCTACCTTTATCCTCACCTTAAACCAGAGTTTTCAAAAACCAACAGTGTTGTGAGCAAAAAAGAGACAGATACACAGGTAGAGGAAGAAAGAGTTAGATGGAGAAGAGGGAGGGGTGGAAGGAGAACAAATCGTGCTGAGATGATAGACTTTGATTTTTTTTTTTTTTTTTTTAAATCCTTTTAAAGGATTCATTTTTCAGGGATTTCAGCTTTTTCTTTTTGGACATGCAGCTCCTGGTTTCTAATGGATGATTACTGTGGCTGAGCTTTCTACTGACTGCTGGATGCTCCCATTTCTAAGCTGGAACTTTCCAACATGGATGCCCACAAGATAGATAACACTGATCTGGCCACTGACAGCAATGTCTAGCTAATTACAGTCGATGATATAATAGCCGCCAGGTCTGTCCATCAAATTAAAAAGATGCACTGCTACAAATCTATACCATTGTAAAGTAAAGACTACAGGGAACCCAAGATTGAAGTTAAACATGTTTGCAAATAGAAAGCCAAAGTCCAAACACATGCAAGGTGTGAATGAGTGTGTGAATGTACCTGTTTGTCTGTGTGTCCTGTGATGGAGCAGCAACCTGTCCAGGGTGTTTCCCCTGCCTCCCACCCAGTGAGTGCTGGGATACGCTCCAGCACCCCCCCGCAACCCTGGAGTAGTGGTAGCAGTGAATTGGAAAATGAATGTGCTGCCCATCAAACTTTGAGCTTTCAGATCCTTCCAAATCAAATTTGAAGGGTCACCAGGTTGCTTCTTAGTCAGAATGGTGAGTGTGGGCCACAGTCAGTTGAAAACCTTGGTTTAGATCTTTTTTTGATACATTTTCACAATTTTTGATTTCCATTTTTTGTCATTAGAATAACATAGATTTGATCAACCCTATGTGATATTAAACTCCACAATGGGGATGGCTGTCATGAGAGCACAGGATGTGTTTGACAGTCAGGGGCAACCCTGTGACTCACTGGGTAGAACATGTGAGGCTGCGTCCTAACTGCAGTGTCCTGGGTTTGAATCTGAGCCCAGGACCTTTGCTGCATGTCATCCTCTCTCTCTCCTGCCTTTCCGGTCTCTCTCTACTTTCACAATCAAAAAGCAGAAATTAAAAAAAAAAAAAAAAAGATATTTATGATAGTCCATATCTTTTGACCGGGAAAAGGTTATGGAAAGAGAGGTAGCTCCATTCCTGCCTGACAGTGCAGAGAAATGCTAAAGGTTGAATGAATGAACATGTACAGGCTATATGTATGTATGGCCTGATTATGTGGTCACTACTGTCAAAAATGAAGCCCGCTTTATACGAGCATGGGTATGTGCGCGCGCGCGTGTGCGCACCTGTGTCAATTTCTGTTCTGCCCAGTAGGTGGGACATGGAGCTCGGAGGATGGAGTCTCTCTCTCTCTCTCTCTCTCTCTCTTTCTCTCTCTCTCTCTCTCTCGCTTTACCAGTCGCACGGTCTCGCAGCAACAGCAGCAACAGCGCGCGAGAGAGGGAGTGAGAGAGAGAGAGAGAGAGAGCAGAGAGGGAGATGGAGGGATGACATAAAACGATGCAGAGGAGGACAAGAAGAAGAAGAAGAGCAAGGGAACAGGATTGCACGCGCTCAAGCCCCCCTCCATGTCATTCAGCGGGAATATTTTCGGGATTTCTCTTCTTCTTCCCCTACCGTTCGTCGTTTTTTCTCCCGTTTTTTAAACGAGCAGAACAAGCGTGACTGGCATCATCAACATTTTTAACATAAGCACAAACGCGCGGGTGTGCGCAATCACACACACACACACACACACACACACACACACACACACACACGCATACATGTACATGCACACACATAACCGGAGCAAGATTTTCTTTTTATTCTAACATTTGGACCAAATTAAAACATTTAAGGAACAATTAACAATTAAAGTAAAAGATTGCACACGTAGCTCACACACATACACACACACACACACACACACACACACACACATGCAGGCACACGGACGCACGTACACGCGCGGGTCGGACCTTACAAAATAGGATCTGACGCCTTTTTTCTTGGCTCCTGTTTTGCAAACTTGCTGAGAAATCGGGACTTGAATGGTGACAACATGGATGGATTTGGTGCGTTTGGGCTATTTGGAGTCTGTCCTCCCAGGATATGGTGCTGGTGGAGGCTTTTATTTCTCTTCAGCGTTTTCCACAACTATCTGAGCTCCATGCTGGACTGTCCGCCTACCTGTACCTGCTCCCCCAGCGACATCTACTGCAATAAGTCCGACAACGGCAAATTCTTTCCCCTCCTGTCCTTCCAGGGCACTGGGGGCGCCGGGAATAGCAGTGGGAGCATCGAGGACCTCTTCCAGAACATCACCTCCATGTAAGTGCTGCTGTTCTTGGTGGATATCTGACTGAAAGGCTCTGTGGATATGTGTGTGTGTGTGTGTGTGTGTGTGTGTGTGTGTGTGTGTGTGTGTGTGTGTGTGGCTGGCATAATAGACTCCATACTTTTTGGGTTAAATGCACCTTTATGAGATAGTTCCAATATGTAAAACCCTGTAGGTAGTGTTGTTAAACACACAGTTCTGTAAGGATGGAGCCTCTAATAAGGAAAAAAAAAAACATTTGTTTCTTAAAGGATAATATTTTTTTCCATTGGGCTTTGCTTGGCTTATGATGATCACTATCTGGAGGTCATAATGTACCTTGCTTTTTTTTTTAATGGTCAGTATCTATACATATCCTGCATCTATATATAGTATCTGTCCTGGTCAGCCTGTTCCACATGTCCTGACTGGGTGACACTGACTGATCCAGCCTTATTATCCCACTAAAGCCCCAGCCTTTTACCAGCATGGAAAAAGGCCTGTGCAGATCTACTGCCCTCTGTGATGTACGCTATGAATTTAAATCACCAGAAAAACACCACCATTTGCTAATTAAAATGATGCTTAACTAAGTTGAGGTGGGTTTAGCCACACATCGCTAAGACTACACATGTCACTGGGCAAAATTGCTCAGAAAGCTCCAAAAAGCCCCAGTTTTGCTTCATGTTAATCAATCCATAAGTAAAGCTCAGAATATACCACATAAATCGGGCTCATCCTGGTTGTGCAGGCCTTTTGTCTTCCAATGGCCAAGATGGAAGATGATTTAATTGTCATTTTGCAGGGACGGGGCTAGAAAATCACAAGTGTTCCCCAAGATAACCCCGAAATATACTGGTTTCCCTCTCTTGTCATTCACCAAACTGTCTCCCTAAATACCTGTTCTGATAGAGAACAGCCCTGCCTGAGAGTTAATAAGCCAAAATACCACTAAACAGCTTTTTCATTGGATGATAAAACCAGTCATGACTCAGTCACTCATAAGCCCAGATATCTTAAAATGTCACTTTCCCTGGGACTGATACCAGAATCATCCACATATCTGTAAAAAGCCTGATAGTCTCCATTGGAAAGCTGTGAATACAGAAGCAATTATGAATGCTATATGACCCAAATCACTTTAAATATAATTTTCTGTGGAAATTTAGACAAGGATAAATTTCTGTCTAGAAATCACCCTTTCTTTGAATAACATAAATCCCTGAAAAGCTAAATATCTCATCGGGATAGATGGCATTTTTGTAGATTCTTGAATGTTCTGCATAAAAATCCAGACACTTGTAGAGAGGCATTCAGGTCTACATTATGTTTTCAGGCTCTGTTGGTCTCTCTCTTTATGTGTGTGTGTGTGTGTGTGTGTGTGTGTAGTGTATGCCTCATGCATTCTAGCATCTGCATTTATAATATGATGTTGTGCCAGAGGTGAAGTCACATGTTAGCAGTAAATAACACTAAATAATGCATATTCCAGTCATGCATAAGTCACTTAAATTACCAGCGTAACATTATGGCAGATATATTATGATACAGATTCCCTCTCTTTTTTATTATTTGTACTCCAGACAAGAGAGTTCAAACAAATGACAAGTTTATAGACTGAATTAGCATTTTCAGAGATTTACCTTAATTAACCCTTTGAAACCCAGCATTTTTTTTGTGAATTTTGCCCATTTTGGCGCAAAAAAAGCTTATAATAGGACTGTAAGGCCAAAATGCACTTCTGGGCTAAAATTTGCATGAACATGAATTTTTAGATTTTGGTGTCGCTGGTGTCCCCAAACCTTGAGATAAATGATTTCCTTTCTGGTGATTAATTTGTTTTCCAACGTGTATTTTAAGTGTTGTGACACTGAACTCTTGCTGTAAAAAAAAGCTCCTGAAATACAGAAGACAATCGGTCCACAGCCTATTTACATAGAACTAATATTATGTGGAAATGTCCAGTTAAAATGATTTTGATCATGGACAAATCTTCCATGTCTAATTTGTGAAGCTAAAATTCTGGAGCAAATTCTATACCTTAGTTTGGTGAAGCCAGAGCTGGTCTGATCATCTGGTGTGTATTAAGCTTCCAGTAAATTCAGAGCCAATTTATCTTTGCTATGCGATGTCTTCTTCTTCTTCCTCTGATGCATAATGTCTGTTCTTATCATTTTTAGGGGAGCGTTGTGAATGCATTTTTGGTGCAGTTTTATCTTTTGCTAAATCGGGAGGTAAAATCTGAAACTTAAACAACTGTACTCACTAGTGATTTCAGCAGAATTCATTACCCTGTGTGAATGTATTTGACAAAACACAGAAATGAGTGGGTGGCTCGTTTATTGCATGAGGTCCTCACAGAATGCAGGTCCTGTGTGAGTACGGTGAGAGACTTACACCAGATCTTTCATAGCACTCCACTAGATTGCATGAAGCCAATCGAAATTTGCATTTTAGCTGCAAAATACACATTCGTAATGGCTTGAGGTAATGGAAAATAACAGCTACTTTGTATCATAGTAGAATCACTGTTTGATCTCAAATGTTAGGCGAGGTCTAGGCACTGGCTCAGGTCAGTACAGTTCACTGTGCTTTAGTGGCATCAAAGTGAAAAACAGTGTTGCCAAGACGTCAAGATAAAAGATCAACATTTTTACATGAAATCTCTTTCAACACCTTGTAACAGCGTGTGTGTCTGCTGCATGTATCCTCTTGACTTTGCTTGGAGGAGTTTTCCAGCTATATTTCACCTACCGCTACAATACTGTAGTCTGCCAGATCCTTGCTGTGGAATGGAGTGGAATTGCCTGCTCCTATACACCCTTGCTATCTTTTGGGTTATTTACCTATAATGTCTTATCCTTTATGCACCTATGCCCCACCACACACACACACACACACACACAGTCGCATTTCCATCATTTTAGAGGACATTACGTTGACTTACATTCATTTCCTGGAGACTTATCCTAACCTTAACCCTAACCACCACCTACCTAACCCTAACCCTAACCTTAACCTAACCCTAAAGTTAGCTTATCTTTAAAGCAAGTCTTTACTCTAAAATTAATGATTTTCCCTAAGGGGACTTGTTTTTTTTTCCCCATAAGGGAGGTGAGTTCCCACAACTGTGTAAACAGATTTACGTCCCCACATCGTTAGTAATACCTGGTACATACACACGCTGTCTCCCCATCGGCTTCCAGTCCCCTGCTGTGCTCTGTGTTTGAAGAGAACCACTGGTCTAAGTGAGTTTTTACCTCTGAGCATGTTGCTTTTCTCAACAAACTAAATCCACACTGAGCCATGAAAAGACTGGATCTGCGGTGTGAAGAGACACCATCAGATCTTCTCCTCTTTGGTGAATTTGATCTTGTTGATATTCAAGCTAAAACGACTCAAATCTGTATTCCTGCATTTTCCAGTAAGAACAATGTGTCAACACAGTTTCTTTTTACTCTGTTTCAGTTTTTAAGAGCCCATCCCAGTCATTGGCCTATTTACTACAATTTGCCCGCATTTTATATTGCAACAAAAATTGTGCAAATCATGCGGGGATACTAAAGACTTAACATCATGTAAATAAAATCTCTCCATTTACAAATTTGAATTATTGGCTGAAACAGCCACCTTATAATGCTCTGCTTCTGTGGCTAAAAAAGTCATCACCATTCAAAAACCATGCAATTGATAATTGGCTGTGGAAAGCATATGTTTCACTGGGGACTATTTTCTGGCAGAGGGATTGTTTCACTTCACTCAATTTCAAGTCATCAAAACACAACAACGCTGCTGCTTTAAGGAAAACTGAAGTGGATGACTTTATTACGGCGATGGAATACTGGCGTGAAGAAAGTGTGAACTTGCTGAAAGGTTGTTTTCATATTTTAGTGTAATGAATGGAAACCAATAGTTGGATAAAAGGGAGGAGAAATGATACTGGAGTTTTAAAAACACCACTGCTTGCTTTGGGAAAAGATTAACAGAAAAATGAAGTATATACATTATATTATGTAGATATTATGCTAAACATGTAAAATCACTGCTATGGGCCTTAAGTTTTCAAGTTTCTCACTAAACAAGAAGATAGGCATGCATAACATTCTACTGATGAAAATGTGTTGGTAAAGGGACATCTACTTATGCAGCTTCCCATCAGTGATGTGGTGCTCAGTAAAAAGGAGGAACAACTCTGACCACCAGTCACTGATCATCTCAAGGCAACCCTCCATCAGTAGAAGCCGGTAATGCTTTAATTGAACTTCTTCATCTCTGCCACTCTTAACGGGTGGGTTTGTCAGTGCCACACAGCTGAGCTTTGTTCAAAGCTACAGAACTTTATTTTAAATTTTAGTGGAGATCCTAAGGTTTGCAAACTGTCCTGCTGAATTTCCAGGGAAATGTTAATGTAGATATTTTCTATTTGATGTGACGCTGCGGCCATAAAACAACAGTATCTTGGCTTCAAATATTTCACCTAGTATAAGCGTGGTGTAACTTCAGTGAAGTGCTGCAACCAGCAGATGCACAATGTATATGCGACATTGTCATATAATATGGAAAAAACTACAAAGCTTCACTTTTATCACTTTAAAAAAGTGAAAAAAGATACTGCAAATGAAAATGTGGGTAAAGTGTCTTCAGGGAGGTTCGCCCTCCACTACCCCCTGCTTGGCCTGCTTCATATGGGTCTACTTGTATTTCAGTGCTAATTGGGTTAATAGGTAAGTCAGGTGCCGGTCTATATCAATTGAGGTTCCTCTGATAGCAAACCAAACATAGAAGTGGTGAAAGCGCATTTCAGTCTGTGGTAAAATATCTCATCTTTTTAGTCTGATTACTACTACAGTCAGCTACATTTAATTGACATCTTGAGGTCCCAGACAATAAGAGTAAAGTCACTTTAGCACCTGCATAGTTTAGCCCGGTTGAACTGAAACCCTTTGTTGTGGTTTTGTTTGGGTCGGTGAGAATGCCCTAATCAGATCATAGCACGGACCAAATTTTCCAAAACAGAGTGCCCTTGAAAGAGGTGATCTCATTTCGCTTCTAAGCAAAGTTTGGAGCAGTTCATTTGAACTGAGAAAGGTAACCAGTGCAACACACCAACTGTGGGTTGACAAAGCAATTCACAAGCTACTGCTCCTGGTTGGTATCACTTGTCATGCAGTGATGAAATCACAACACTGCTGTAGTAGGCCAATCTACAAGCTACTACCTTGATATTCCAATTCCAATTGGTATTGTCACCAATTTCTCACTTCCCATGTAGTTAATCTTCCCATACTCTTTGATCTTCCTTTAATGGGTAGACAAAAGGAGCATGACAGCCATACATGTAAAGATCCATATCATTGCTCTCATATGTCCTAGTTTCTCTGCCAGCTGCTGGTTTTCTGCTGCATTCAGCTGCTATCAGAAAAAGTGGAAGAACTTCCTTTCATTGCTGTGTTTTATAATTTTTATTTAAAAATGGCTAAAATATTGACAGATTTAAAAAAAAATCTGTTCTCTTCACTTACATTCTTCTTTGAGTAATTAGAAACCAGTGCATCATTTTGCTTGCAAACAAACTATCAAGTGTGAAAGTGACTGAAGACTGACTAGCCTGTGTTTTTTTAGATGTTCTTTCACTCAACACTCAGAAAAAGGAGTGTTCTTCAAAGTAAAGAGCCATGTGTGGTCCTAAGAAGTTCCTTAATGCTACTTATTTGGAGCATTTTATGCAATCTTAACAGGTTTGTGTTGGTTCTTTACACCATTAAGGTTGTATGTGGAACTAGTTGAGCATGGTGCTGTGGAGAGATCTTTCTTGAAGGGCTCTTTATAGCAGTAAATATTCCATAAGTAAATATTCATGTTCAATAATTTGAGCACTGTGTTATAGACAGTCCTCCTAAAAGGGCTCTTTATAGCTGCTCTCATACAAGCCTCAAGATCCAGACACTGTATAGTTCGCTCATGGTATGGCTTGACACATACCAGCTTGCCTAAACAGAGGGCTACACCCTGGGTAAAACCTTTAAAGCACTGACGGGCTTTCAAAGCGCTTGCCAAGCGTTTTGGACAGTACAGTTGCTGTAAACATAGAGTGGTTTATTTTCCCATCATAAGGTTTTCTTGCTTTCTGTTGGATAGATTGTAAGCAGAAATTTACCCCACACCTCCCCATCATCATCACCTGTACAGTTTGAAGCCTTTCAGCTTGCAGCACTCAACACAAAACGGTGCATTAGGATCACACACTTCTCACGGCACGACAACAAATGGAAAATAAAATGGCAGAAAACAGTCACAGGAGCTGTAACAGCACAATAGCGGTAAAGAAAAGAGGATCAGATTATCACTATCTCTTTACAGAAGAGACAGGGAGCGAGTGAAGGAGATCGTAGATGTGATAGACAGTGATTATTTTGTGGGAACAAAACACTCAATTCATTATTGATCCTTTTTGGAGAGAATTTGCTCAGAAAAACAAAAGCCAGTGAAGAAGCTACTATGGCAGTGAGGGAGCCTGACTCCTGTTTCCACCCACTACTGTGTAGGAGAGTCAGCTCAAGGGTATACACGGTTTGGTTCTTTTTCTGCTTGGTCTCATGGAACATCATGAAATGAGCAAAAACTCTGAAATGCAGACTATGGATGTGACTTTGGTAAATGTTTTGTTGCTGGACCACGAACAGCAATGTGTATAGCATTAATTAGACATGCAGTTTTTACCTGTTTCTCGTGTGAAAGGGTTAGGTAACAATTCATTTTTGGCAAGTAAAATAACACGTTTGTGGATTAGGGTTGTGGCTGTGGGTTAAGGGTAGGATTACAGTTTTTGTCATGGTTCTATACAACCTTTAGCTAAAAATTATGACTTTATTTAAAGAAGGAAACTTTTTTTCTCTTGGTTGGGGATTGAACCTGAGTCATATGTGTTTAAGGCAAATGCATGCAGGCACTTGCCACCCTGATTTTTAGCCCCGACGCGGCACTCTGCTAGATGTTTCTGCTGATGTCCTGCATAATGCATGATGGACGTACTTTGAGGGAGAAGTCAGACAAATTGATTGCTAGACAATAAACTAGTGTGATTTTGGAAATTCAAGCACCATTTCCAAAATTACATTTGTCCTTTCATGTCGATGTCCAATTCATGTCCCAATTGTCAAAAAATCCTAACTTAAAAACTGTACCACCACTTTCTTTGACTTTGTGGAGATGTCCAATTTGCCTTACTTTTTCCTCAAAGTGGTTGTGGCTGCATGGCACTCTTCTGTTAGAAAGGTCCTGTTGTTAAATGTCAAGCAGAGTTCTGCATCGGGGCACAGAGCACAGATTTGCATTTTAAGGCATTGTGCTCATTTTGCCAAATTTCCCAGCTCATTGTTCTTAGATGAAGCCAATGCTTTTGTATCAGGGCAGTGATAGGACATTCCACTTCGCTGAAGAGGCAGCTCCATTAGATTTTTGTCTTTCAGTGGAATTTTCAGGTGTCCAGTGAATGTCTAAATATGGTGTCTGAGGCTTGCACCTTGATAAGAATAAAATACTTGTGGAAATTCTCATTTCTTTTTATTTAAACTGGTCAAATTTAATAGTACTGAATATTGGTGCAAAATATTGTATATCAGCAGGTTTACTCCAGATATTTTAAAATTTGGTATGTGCCTTCAAAAACTCTTTTCATTGTGTTCAAGAAAGAAAGAGATGTTCTGGGATATGAGATCTTCGTTTTTATTAAAGGTCTGGACAATGAAAGTGGAATGAGGGGAGAGGCGAGAGAGAGAGAAAAAAGAGTGGTACCTTGTGCATTAGTGGATGGCAGAGTGTGTGGGAGTGTGAGAATGAGTGGGGGGGCAGTGTGTATTCAAGACAGAGAGACGGAGAGATGAAAGATGAGGGAGAGAGAAAGAGAAAAGACAAGTGTTTGAAATCAGCACCCCAGAGATGGACAGCTCCCTGCTATATTCAGGGAACTATTGCACATAGCAGTCTGTAATAAGATATTGTCTTTCTTTCTTTCTTTCTTTCTTCCTTTCTTTCTTTCTTTCTTTCTTAATGGCCATTTTCCATCAGGAAACCCATATCTGTAAAAAGGCAGCTTTTCAGAAACTGTAATAAAAAAGTATTGGTTGACTTTTTTCTGTTATGCCCACTGAATTTTGACATTTAGCAAACTGACATTTTCAGTCATTTGGCCTAGTTCAAGGGTCACTACATTTTCCTTTTTGTCAATATTGGTTTATATTATAATATTATTTGACATAAATAGGAGACACGGTCCATGTCTTTTCTTTATAGTTCAACAGCAAGTCAGAATTGCACAGATTTCTGCAAAGCACACCTTCTGAAATATCTGTCTTCAGGCTGCTGCATCAGAGAGTGATTATAATGCTGTTTTAACTGCACAGCAAGCATTTGATGGACAGTGACACTAATGTGATGGAGGGAGCCAAATTCAATCCAAACAAGCAGAAAATGTTCATAGTATTATGGCAGAGCAAAAATTCAGATTGGAGACTTTTTTGAACGGGTGTCAGAAAGATATTTAGGCCCTGATAGCAACAGAGCTAAGGATGCTGTCTCAATGTTCCCTGTGGTATTATAATTTCACAAGTTCTTCAGGCTGTTCTTCTTAGTTCCTGAAAAGGTTGACATTTTGAAAATATAAGCTTTTGAACCACCAGCAGCTGTATCATACATTCAAGGTGTTATGTTTTTGTTTTTTGGCTCAAGATTCAATGATCGTATAGTGTTGGATTCTTTTAAGAAAGCAATTGCCAGGTGCATTATGCCAAGTGCATTTGAAAATGCACTTGTTTAAAAGTTTCTGGATTTATTTTTTTTCTTATGAATTCATGAAAAAAAACTTTTATCCATGGGGGCTGAGGTCAGGAGGAGTTGAATTCTTAACAAGCATCGTCCTATGGAAGCCTATTTCCACATGAAAAAATATAAAATGGCTATTAATGTTACTTAATGATTAACAATTTTCACAATTTGTCACAACTGACCTAATAACTCGGGATTGTAAAACTTTTTTTTTTTTTTGTCTCACTAGAAATATTAAATAATTCAAGCTGAGCAAGTCCATAACATTTTCTGGTATCATTTGAAGGATGTTGTGCATTGCTGTAACTTTATGACATTAAACAAGGTGAGTGTTGGATGTGCTGTATGCATTTAATCCTGTGAAACCCTGCAGTCACAAGATTTATTTCACCCCCTGGACAAAAGTAAGTTTATTTCTTTTTATTTTATTTTTTAATTTCCTTTCTTTCCACTTTCCTTTCTTTCTACTTTCTTTTATTAATGTTTTTACAGTATTTTTGGTACATTCATGTTAATTGTCTTGTAATAAAATTTGAATATATATTAATCATACATATTATTATTATTATTATTATTATTGTTGTTGTTGTTGTTATTATTATTATTGTCTTCTCATTTTTAACATTTTTTTTTATAATTTTGTGGTATTTATGATCATTTTCTGGTCAGTTTCTTGTTTTTTCTTCACTAGATTCACAAGGTAAAAAAAAAAAAAAAGCCACACTATTTTTATAACCCCCCCACACCCCTCTCTCTCTCTTTCTTTTTCAGTCTCTCTGTCTCTTTTGCCCTAAAGCATAAACAGAATGAATTAGTGACTGCAATTATTCAATGTTAAAATATCCAATAACATTAGCAGCCATTATGTACCATGTCAGTGTGACAACCCACATCATGTCACCTATAAGGCTTTGCGAGCGTGTGTGCATGTGTGCATGTATGTGTGTGTGTGTGTGTGTGTGTGTGTGTGTGTGTGTGTGTGTGTGTGAGAGAGAGAGAGAGATAGATAGAGAGAGAGAGAGAGAGAGAGAGAGAGAGAGAGAGAGAGAATGTGTGTGTGTGTGTGGGTGGGTGTGGCGGGGGGGGGGGGGGGGGGGGGGGGGGGGGGTGCAAAATGGATTAGACAAAATGGGTCAAGATGGGGTGTTTTTGGGCACCCCAGTGGCTCACCGGTAAAGCGCGCACCATGTACCAGGGCTTAGTCCCGATCGCAGCGACCGGGGTTCGAATCCGACTAGTAATTTAACACACTTACCAATTAACAACATATAGTCAGTCATCATTAAGAACTTCAGTGGGCATTTTTATTGCAAACAGTAACAGCAACATGTAACAGTAACATGCATGGACTTATTCAGCTGAAGCCCTGTGCCCGCATACAATTTCTTTAAACTAATATTAATCTCAAAACAAGCAACATCAACAAAAAATGACAACCCTAACCCTAATTTGACTTCAAAAAAAACAAAACAAAACAAAAAAAAACTATAGCCTGAGAAAATCCTCTGAACACAAGAAAAGTTTCACTTTTGCCTGCCAAGTCTGAATGGGAAAGTTTAATTTAAAATGAAAATGCTCTATAGACTCAGCAGACTCAGTACAGGCGATAAACAAGTAGGCTGAGTAGGAAAAAATCAAATAAAACCTGACTAAGCTGCCGTGTTTTACATTGGTACTGGCACTTCACTAAACCCTAAGCTATGGCAAAGTCCCAGCATCAAATATGATTTGACTTAAACTTCAAAACCCCAATATCAACACAAAATACCTGACTGAAGGCCTCACAAGATATTATTTGATCAGTGTAATACATTTTTAGATGTCACCAGCTTATTGGGATCATTGGTTCTGGTGGCACTTATTTGAAAAATTTTTACTCTGATCCACATTCAAAAGTGAATATTCAGATGACAAGAAAAAAAAGCAACCACAGAATCCCAACTTTTGTGATGGTGTATCCACACTGAGGAGCCAGTTACACTGATGCAATGTGCTGTTCATGGTGGAAACATCATCTGGGAGTTTTCCCACAAGTAAATTCTGACCAGTTAGAGGGCATTTTCCTTGTGCAAGGCTTTTTTAAGCACACGTTTTGGTCTGCTTGTAAATTCTGCTATGTGAACACAAACCAAACTCAAGGCAAACCGGTTCCTGTTTTGGACCAAGGCAAATCATCCGCAAGTGTGAAAACGCCCAAAAAATGAAGTGTTTGGGGGAGCAGGGCATAGAGTGCAGGGCTAAACAGTGGTAAAAAAAAAAAAAGAAAAGAAAAGAAAAAAAAGAAAGAAAAGAAAAGAAACTCAAAAAAGTTAAGACTATTCACCATTGGTTCTTCACAGTGGAAAAACCCAAACCCTGTGACCTTCAGGGACTCCCCCAAAAGGCAGTCCCTAAATGTCACAGGTCCCAGGTTATAGAAAGTTCTGAGTTACCCTTGGTAATCAAAAAGGGCCATGTGCTTTTCATATCTTCCCCAGTCAGTGACACAGGTGAGGCACAGCATGTTTAAAACAAGACACATCTGGCAGCAGTGTGACCTCTTTCATCCTAATGTGACCAACACAGATGTATATGAAACACATCATGACAGAATGTCAATGGCTTAGAATCAATGCTGTGCTAATGTTGTTATTAAAATGTTGGAGTCAATGACTGTCAAGGTTGCTAATATGAAAATGCAGCATAAGTCAATGTTTTGTTCAGTAATGCACTAATGCGACCCCAAAATATCAATAATTTCTGGTATTATGGATTTATAGGTCAATGGGTATCTGACATGTTAGTATTTCAGTAGGCGACAATGTTATTTACAAAGCAAGGTCAGTGAGGTTGGGAAGACTTTTATTATGTATTCAGTGTTCGCTGAATTTGTGCATTTTTAAAAAAAATCTTTATTTATCCAGGAAAAGTCAGCTGAGCACTCTGTGCTTCTCCAGGAACACTGAATTTGCATTCATATGGTTGATACCCTGTGATGGACTGGCGACCTGTCCAGGGTGTTTCCTTGCCTTCGCCCTATGAACGCTGGGATTGGCTCCAGCACCTCCCCGCGACTCTAGTGAGGATAAGCGGTTTAGAAGATGAATGAATGAATGAATGGTTGATACCTTCACATTTGCAGAAGGCAAAAACTTATGAAACCAAAACAACATAAGTAGCTTTGAGGTAGAAAAACATGACATAGGCTAATACAGTCCAGGTTGAGAATTAACATGCCAATTCACCCTTTTTGAACAAAATATTATGCTGTTATGTAGGACAGTAGTGGTTCTGTCGTCCTCTCATTGTTACTACATGCTGGATACTAGTTGCTGGATACTAGTTGGATGCTCTAAATGCTAACTGTTAGCCTCCTGCCATTGAGGTGGACTTTCCCCCAGCTAACATTCTTACAGTTTTTTTCAACTGCATTGGTCAATACTGAAGCCACTTTTTCAAAACCCTTCATACAGTCTGCATTGCCAACATGCACCTTGGCCAAACAGTTAATCTCACCTCCAAATAACACAGTGACTTAAATAGCACTAACAGCAAGGAACATCCCATAAATGATGAACTTTCACAGTTTTTTTTCTGACTGCTTAGACACTATCTTTGAAACTATAGGCAATTTTTGCAAAACTTTACACACTATCCACAAAACCTGTCACTAAAACTATTGCAGATCTCTTGTAATACATCATCATCAACCAACAAACCATCATCTGAATAAGCACACAAAGCAACAACTACAGTTTTTCTCAGGTGGTTTGATGCATTTCCTGAAATGCCAACCACAACCACAACCAAGAACCTGTGACGCTCAAAATGTTTAACACCTGTGTCAAAAGACACAAAGTCAGTCAGTTGCTACCACATGTCCTCAAATCTCTAGCATCTTCTGATCATTGCACAAACTCTGACCCTCAAAATTCAAAGTATTTGCATCAAAACTAGACAAATTTGTAAGTAAGAACACACTGGAGACAAATATCAGGAAAAACATATTTTTTTACATTAGTAATTAATCAAGAAGCAAATATGAGAATACCCTTTTCTCAGGTCTCATCGGGCATCCTGTCTGTCCTCCTGGTTAGACCACAATGCTTCATCCACATCACACCTGATGTCTTGTCTTGCCAAGCACAGAGGGAAAAAATCCTCTGGCATGTCACAGCCACCCTTGACAGTCCTCAGCTATGATGTCCTCACAACCAGCATTCATCCAGAAAACTGGAAAATGGGGATGGTGGTCATATACTTTCCACCTCCAAGCTGAAAAGAATTCCTCTATATGGTTGAGGAAAAGTCAGTAGGCTGGAAGGAACTCCATCAGAATTCACTGGTGGGCATCAAACCAATCACTGACACGCTGGGTGCAGTGAAAACTAACCTTATCCCAAAAGATGACACAATTTGGTAAATCAGGTCTCGCCACTCCCATCTCACCTGCAGGGTTGAGCTGATCGTAAAGGCCCTCCAAGAAATCAATGAGACAGTCTTGGTTGTAGGGGCTAGTGCAGGGAATATGGTGTGTAATCCACCAGCACACAAAATGAAATGGCAGCACACATTGAGATGTTCTCCCCACGCTGGCACCTCCACTGCAACACATACACTGCAACATGTACTGTAGAGCCATTTTGCCATATTGTCTGAACGTATGCTCCTACAAACACCTATACCAGGGGTATTCAATTAAAATTCAAAGAGGTCCAGTTACTAAAATTTCCTCCCAGCAAAGGTCCAAATCTTATAATGTCTAAATAGTGTACCCTGATGTAAATAAAATCAACAATGTATGTACATTTCTATATCATTTATTGTCAAATTTCCAGTATTTTCAAAGTAATATACTTTTAACATACTGATAAGTCTAAACTTGTATGGCACAAAACAAAACTGCAGTTGTCTTTACTACATTTCAACTAAATGGAGACAG
Organism: Myripristis murdjan; assembly: GCF_902150065.1. NCBI lineage: Eukaryota > Metazoa > Chordata > Actinopteri > Holocentriformes > Holocentridae > Myripristis > Myripristis murdjan. The sequence goes on along the minus strand of NC_043985.1, from coordinate 1,644,568 downwards.
AGACTGAATTTCTTCTTAATGAAATAAATAGAAAGTGCTCCTCTCTCTTGCCCTTCTCCCAGAACTCTGGCAGCACGGTTCGTTTAGCCAATCAGAAGAGAAAATCAGCACCTCTCCACTGATTGGCTGACTGTTTTTTTGAGTGACATATGGTCGGGCCAATCACAGGCAAGTAACTGAAACCTACGCTGCTCAACGGTACTCACCCGTAAACGGGACCAGGGAAAAATTTACCATCAGCCACTGGTCTGTAACGTGTGTTCCTTTTGGAAGACTGTGCAATGAAACATGAGTCTCCTTGCATCCGTCTATGGTGCAGCAACATTTCTTTGACACGTTGCTAACTTGTTAGCTTGTTACCTGGGGAGCGGAGGTGGGCTGGCGGGCGGTGTAGCCTTATGTGTGATGTCACAAAAAGGAGGGAGTGCTGTCCGCTCGTCTTAAAGGGAGAGTTTCAAAAAACAGGCTCTGTGCGTTTCTCCACTTATCACAGGTTTAATGCATGGGACAGTATTTATGTGGCCCCAGACCTTCCCTATCACACAAAAACAATGAAAATTGCATTTTTTCATGCCATGGGGCCTTTATTAAGGCCTATATTTCAAGTAATGAAAAAACATTCAGAATCTTTTGAATAAAACATCTGCTATCTACTTTTCTCATTTTGGAGCAAGCCGTTTTGTCGTCTCATCTCCTCTCTTCCACTATTCTCTGGTGCTGAAAGGTAAACAATCGATTTGATTGGCTTGGCTATTGATGACGCTCCTGTCGGATTAGCTAGATTATCTGCGCATGCAGTCTGTAGCCACGACCGTCAGAGGAAAAAAAAACAGCGAATGATTTATTTATTTATATCAGAAATGTCACGGGTCCGGACAGAACCGTCACCGGGTCCGTGCCCGGACCGTGGTCCGCAATTTGGTGATGCCCAGCCTATACTGTCATCGTCAAGACTGTCATGGTGTCATACCCAACATCAGAGGTCGCGCTACACTTTTTCGTTGTCTGTCATTTTGACTGACAGGGTCGTAAAAATCCCGTCATAATCTATTTTTACCAGTCACTTTAATTTTTTAAATGATAAGGACATATTCAATAGCATTTCATTTTCATTCATTTTTAATTAATATTCAGTCCAAAGTTAGCTGAACAGAAAATCCAAACCATATCTTTTTAAAGAAACTTCTGCCACTCAACTGCCGCGACGTTTTGAATGCGGCAAATTTAATCATATAACATATATACATTATTTGAAATATTAACTATCTTGTAACTATCTATTGCCATTCCAAGCCCATCGCCATTTATTCTTATTAACCCTGCAATTAAACTAAATCCGCCTTGATTTATTTTGCTTTCTATGGTTGTAGAATTGTCAGAATTGTGCAATGACTGAGTGATTTCGCACACCATCGGAAAGCTCCGGTTCTCTGCTCTCAGAAACGTCTCATTTTTTTTCGGTCGCACCATTGGTTCAGGACTCTTCTGTGATTGGACGGTTGAAGTGTCAGTAGTCCTAAGGAGTTACCGTAATGGCACTGTATATAGGCGCAAAGCTCCGTTTCTCCGGTTTTAGACGTTTTTTTAAGTTTCTGTATATCATAAACGGTCTAGGAGATAAAGATATGTAAAGTAGGCATGCCGAATCCTGTCGGCGCCGACATCATTGGTTTAAGAGACGTCTTTGCTGTCTTCCCCGGGCTTCATTAACCTGCGGTCCATCCTGTGGGCTGCAGTACGTCACTGAAGGCTGACGAGGCTCACTTTGGACGGTACATGGAGCGCCTCACTGTCAACACCCAAGTCCCGCCCCCGCCCTACTTCTGATTGGCTAGAAGGCCTATTGTAGGTGTGGTTGAGAACGAAAGCTGCACTTCTATTGGATCCAGAGATATGTCTGTTAGATAAAGCTGGGCGAACCCAGATTTTTTTTTCGCAGTCACACCGGTAAGCCGGAGAACTGGCACCGCACCGGACTGCTATCAGCTCTGTCATTGCCACCAAGTGGTCAGGGGTGTGAACTGCAATCTGTCAAAATGACAGATGGCCTTCAGATTTTTCCGTCACCGTTTAAAAAAAACCGTCAATGACGGAAAATATTCGGTTAACGCGACCTCTGCCCAACATAGCTGTACTGTTTGGCCTTTCCTGTATTGTTATTGTTGCTCCTTCATCCTCTCTGAATTTCTTTCAAACGGAACCCTCCAGATTTGTTTCACTGACATCTGATGTTGCCTCAGCACCCTGTTGAAAGTGGAGAGACTCACAGAGCCAGTGTTCTGAGAGGCACCATTGTCTTCCACAACAGCAGTTTGGATCTCTTGAAGCCTGATAGCATTGTTGGCTCTGACCATGTTGACTATGGCAGTCTCCTGATCAGGTGTGAAGAACCGGCGTCGCCCACCAGCCAGGGGTAGTGGTTGAATTCTACAATACAGTACTGCAATACAGTACTGCAATCCCCTGCCTCTTCCCCTAACTTCCTCTCCCCTGTGTGCCCCTCTCCCTCCTGCACTACCACCACACATTCGGACACCTCTTCCATGGCCTTGATTGACAGTGCAAGCTGCTTGTGAGTGTTTAGTGATCATTGTTTGCAATCAATCAATCAATCAATCTTTATTTATATAGCGTCAAATCACAACAGAAGTTAAAATGCTCAGAGCATGATGTGAAGTCCCCCGACAGTCTAAGCCTATAGCAGCATAACTAAGGGCTGGTCCAGGGCAACCTGGGCCAGCAATAACTATAAGCTTTGGTAGAGAGAGAATCTGCCCTCCGAACTGAGAGAGGAAGTTTGTTCCACAAATGTGGAGCCTGGATTTGGAAGGATTCTTGTCTTAGAAATTTTGGGAACCACCAATAAACCTGCATTTTGGGAGCGCAGTGCTCTGGCAGGGTGACAAGGAACTATGAGCTCTTTCAGATAAGATGGTGCCTGCCCATTAAGAGCTTTATAGGTGAGGAGAAGGGTTTTAAACTTTCAAGAATCACCGTGTGTTCAAGCATTCAGAAAAAATAAGGATTTTTCACACAAATCAGTATTTCATTATAGAATAACATCTTTTCACTTTTTTGACTACTAAAGTATGTGTTACAAGAATGAATCAGCTGAAATTGCAATCAACTGTGTTTGAAATGATTATTAATTCATTTTATTTGAAATATTCTGCTAAAATTCTCTCTATATTTTAGTGTATCCACGTGTATGGAATTTGCCATCATTCTGTTTTGAATGTGTTTGTAATAGTTTTGAAACCAGTCTGTTAGCATTTGAGTGTGTGTGTTCAAAAAATAGTGTTTTGCAGGTGGTGGAGTATGAATGAGAATAGAGTTCATGGATTTTGGAAAATGTGGTCACTGAATGCATTTTGTGTGAAAGCAATGAAAAATGATTCACAGTTTAGACCACATAGACTTCTGTTTGGCTGAATGTGTGAAGAGTTTTGACAATGTCAGTTCAGTTTTGACCAATGCATGTTAGCAACTGAAAAAAAAAAACCTTGAAAAAATAACTGCCTTTAAAGAAACAAAGTTTGAGTTTGAAGATATGTAGCAGAAAGTTTACAGCCAGAAATGGCATAAAAATGTTATATATATAAAAAAGAAAACCAAAACAACAATAACAGAGATATTTTTTGTGTGGCCTAAGCTCTCTGAGCTGGTCCTCAGTTACTCTTCAGAGTCCTGTGACTCTGAAGAGTAACTGAAATGTGCCTCATAGAGGGAAGTGGAGCAAAAGAAGAAGCTAGCCACAATGTAGCTAGCCTAAGGTAGCTACTTCAATGGAAAAAACAAACCATAGCAAACTCAAGCATTCTAGTTCTGTCTCTGAGGTGGCTGCTGCTCCTCTGGTGTGTAGTGATACAGGAAGTGCAGAAGTTATCAGACATGGATATTGATAACAGGAAAAATACAGTTATAAACATTAATTTGAGCAAAACCATCATCCCGGTTCACTGGATAGTCATGTGCATTTTAGTTTCAAGTGATGTTAAACCTTATTTGAGTGGCTTAAGGTGGTTAATAGATTTTTAAGAATGTTAGCTGGGGGGAGGCCCACCTCAATGGCAGGAGGCTAACAGTTAGCATTTGGAGGATTCAGCCAGTATCCAGCACTCAGTAACAATGAGAGGAAGAGAGCAGCACTACTGTCCTACACAACTGTTAGGGGGAAGTGAAATAATATCACATTTTTCAAAATAGGTGAACTATCCCTTTAAGTATCCTGCATTAAACCCAATTTTTCCAGTTGAGCTGTTTTCTTTGTGTGTGAATTCTTGCTCACACATGTTGCAGCCTGTAATGGGCAGATGTACAGTGTATTGGTGAGTTTGTTGTGCGTGTATATTTACTCACTTGTCCCTTACTGCAGAATTGCTTGTGTGTGTGTGTGTGTGTGTGTGTGTGTATGGGAAGGGGAGCATGAGAGAAGGTTGAATGCACTGTCTGTTTGTTAATACATGTACTAGCATGTGAGCAGGAGGGTGATGTATTGTTCAGTAGGATGCTCAGTAATAGTGTGTGTGTATGTGTGTGTGTGTGTGCGGGGTGTCTTTATTTGCACATGTGTGTGACTATGTCATCTATTGTATTCTTGTCCCCAGAGGAGTGTGTGTATGTGTGTGTGTGTGTGTGTGTGTGTGTGTGTGTGTGCGCGTGTGTGTGTGTGTGTGTGTGTGTGTGTGAGTGTGTGAGTGTGTGTGTGTGTGTGTGTGGGTGGGTGGGTGGGTGGGTGGGTGGGGGGTTACACTGATGTATGACTGCTGTGATGTATACTTGCTGTTCATTACAATGAATCAGTTTCATCTACAGCCCCTACACTGTAAGGTCTCTCTCTCTCTCTCTCTCTCTCTCTCTCTCTCTCTCTCACACACACACACACACACACACACACACACACACGCACACTACCTCTTTATCAGCACAGAGGTATTGATTGTAGTGTGGTTCAGTCTCTGCTATCTGTTCACCGTTAATAATGGTGACTAGTGACAAGGATGTAATGTAAAGCATACACTAAAACTTCCATTACCAGCCTAGGCCTTCATTTGTTTCAAATATAGATTATGGAGAACAAGTTAGAGGAAATAACTATCTCCTGTGGTTTGTTTTAGAACTCATGCACTGGCTATGTGGAGGCACATGTGTGACCTAGCGCCCCTGTTGGTTGCATTCATTCCTGAAAAAAGTCCCTCCACCCGTATTCATTTTTCTCATTGACAAATGAATAATAATTTCTTGTGGACAGTCAGTATTGAATAGATAAGACCCTAAGCTCTACCATGCAATAAAGCTTGCTGCTCATGAACCTCATGAAAACAACTTTTCATCTTTTCATCTGGCAGTCAGCAAGTAATTATGGAAATTGAATCCCTGTCATCTTTAATTCAGTATATTGCAGTAGGCTATATACAATCAGAGGATGATCTTATGATATGTAGAAAAACATCCAGAAAGGGAAACATGCTTACTTATATACTGTATTTCCATTTCTGCAGTTTGAATAATCTTAAAAGAAATAGCATTGTAACTAATAGTTTAATACTACCACCACCACTACTAACACTATACACTGGAGGTTCTGGGGAGGGGCCAACAGGGTCCAGTGCCTCCATAACACTGAGTCTGGACTGCGCTGTGGCCCCCCCCTCCGAACAAAGATTATAAATTGTAAATTTTGCGTGGTTTGGGCCGCGCTCTGTGCTGGTGAAGACTTTTGGAGGATGGCCTGGTGTGAAGAAGGACAGCAAAGAAGCCATTTCTCTCCAGGAAAAACATCAGGGACAGACTGATATTCTGCAAAAGGTACAGGGATTGGACTGCTGAGGACTGGAGTTAAGTCATTTTCTCTGATGACTCCCCTTTCCGATTGTTTGGGGCATCTGGAAGAAAGCTTGTCTTGAGAAGAAAAGGTGAGCGCTACCATTAGTCCTGTGTCATGCCAACAGTAAAGCATCCTGAGACCATTCATGTGTGGGGTTACTTCTCAGCTGAGGGAGTGGGCTCACTCACAATTTTTCCTAAGAACACAGCCATGAATAAAGAATGGTACCAAAACATCCTCCGAGAGCAACTTCTCCCAACCATCCAAGAACAGTTTAGTGACGAACAATGCCTTTTCCAGCATGGTGGCGCACCTTGCCATAAGGCAAAAATGATAACTAAGTGGCTCGGAGAACAAAACATCAAAATTTTGGATCCATAGCCAGGAAACTCCCCAGACCTTAATCCCATTGAGAACTTGCGGTCAATCCTCAAGAGGCGGGTGGACAAACAAAAACCCACAAATTCTGACAAACTCCAAGCACTGATTATGCAAGAATGGGCTGCCATCAGTCAGGATGTAGCCCACAAGTTAATCGACAGCATGCCAGGGCGAATTGCAGAGGTCTTGAAAAAGAAGGGTCAACACTGCAAATATTGACTCTTTGCATAAACTTAATGTAATTGTCAATAAAAGCCTTTGCCACTTATGAAATGCTTGTAATTATACCATGTTATACCATAGTAACATCTGACAAAAAGATCTAAAAACACTGAAGCAGCAAACTTTGTGAAAACCAATACTTGTCTCATTCTCAAAACTTTTGGCCACAGCTGTATATGGAATGGAACCATAATTAATGTAAATAATAACAACCTGTGATTACCCTGCCGTTTCATGTCAAAACAGCTGCAAAAAAGATCTGTTACTCACTGCCACTGCAGTTTGTGTACTAACAAGCTGACATTGTGTCTCCGAGGGCATTCAGAGGACATCTGAGGCTTCAAAGTGTGTGAGTGTATCTGGATTTGTGTGCCCATAAGACATTAGAAATTAGAAAACAGCTTACATTTACTTTAGCTCTGTAGTGGTTACAGTTCGTTTGTCTCTGTCTCTAGTATCTCTAGGAATGTAGATAGATAGATAGATAGATAGATAGATAGATAGATGCCATCATGTCAGATGTACTTACATCTTCTTGAATGACACTGGCATGAGGCATGTAGAAAGGTAATTTCTGATGTTGCATGCTTTGCTAAATTTTCCATGGAACTATAAAAGAAATAGGCTTCGAGCTAATTTACACAAAACATTACACTGTGCTATTGTACAGCTTTGTAAGGCATTTTCTGAGTGCCGTAGTCAACCATCACACTTTAATGAAATTCTGTCTTTAACTTGAAGCTGTCACGCCTCACGCCTGGCCGTAAAAACCACAGAGAAATGGACTCCTCAAGTAGGAATAACTCTCCTCTGGAGAAAAAGTTGACATTTATAATTCAATTCAAAGTTGTGGGGTGATTCGACTCCACTTAGAGTCCAGATCATGTTTCTTATGGACCGGCACTGTGACGTGTTGCCGTCTGCTGCCAAATCCCAGAGAAAAGGACTGTCTAACTCATGTCGAAATTCTTTTATTCAAAGTCACACCTGGCTGTCGACTAGAAAATCACAGAGAAAATGGACCCCTGACTCATGCATATAAACATGATTTGAGCTGTGTGTGTGTATGAGAGATAGACAGACAGAAGGAGAAAGAAAAAAAGACAGAGAAAGCGTGGGGGTGCATATGAGTGCATGGCTTGTGTAGGTATGCAATCATATGGATATGGATGTGACTGTCTGCGTGCCTGACATTAATGGCCATAACATCATGGAGAAAATGGTTTCTGTTCCCTCTGCATCCAAAGCTGATCTGATTTTTCTTGCTTAGATTTCCTTCTCCTGGGGGACCTATATGTATTTTCTCTGAATAAAATTGTCACTTTCAAAATATATCCTGGTGGCTCTATTAGTTTTTTGGCTTTGGCTATTTAAAGATAGGGTTGGTATAGATGACTGAGCAGAGAAATCCTTCCGGTGTGCTGGTAGGATCTTCCTCAACAACATTTTAAACCTGCAGTGGAATCTGCCTCACCCTGCTAACCCACTGGAAACTGTCTCAGTTAAAAATATTAATAAAGATCTGCTGTTTTTATATAACAGTTCTGATTTTGCAGCAACAATATTGTTTTTTTTTTTTTTTTTTTTTTTTTATTATCTCCAATAAAGCATTGAAATAAAGTTGTGATTACCATATTTTGTGCTCCACCAAAAAATTCCCCAAACTAAAATTCCTTTAGCAACGTAAACCAATTTGAGGGGTTGACTGTTTGCGGACGACATGCAACGTTACATCTGATACAATGTTAGTTTGTAGTCAACAGTCCCAGAGCATCAAATACTGGTGCTTTGTCCCACCCTTCTGTGTCTGTTACGAATGCCATAGGCACCCTTCAGCATCTGATACCAATCCATGAGGCAAGTATGTATGTATATACTGACCCTTTAGAAGCCATTGGCACCCTATGGAATCAGTATGACACATGGGGGGTGGTGACATTGTATAAAAAGTGAGAATGTGGGGTAGGGAGGTAATTTGGGTGGTTGGCAGGCATATAAGGCACAGGGCCTTGAAGCAGGAGATTCAGGTTTGTTTCCTGTTTCAAACGGGCTGTCTCCAGTTTTTCTCGAGCAAGAGTGAGACTGAGACCATGTCCAGATTCCAGTTTTGATGCCCAAACCTAACCTTTCTTTAACCTTAACCACCTGGTTTTGTCGTTTAAATCATGTGACACTGAGACATGAAAAAATTGAGAATGCCTAGTGTGTTGCATCCCAACACTGCTTTTGGTGTTGGAATCAGACGCAGAAAGCCGTGACAAAGCACTGGTATTCACTAACCTGGGAATGAGGATGCATTGGCTTGTACAGTCTGTCTTGTAGCTCCTCATTTTGTCTTGAGTTTGTTCAACTCAACTCCAGTCATGCTATTTTACCAGGAGTTTAATCACTGATCCTTTGAACATTAATGTTTGCCTCGTTTTTGTTTTCTTCCTCCGGCTCATAAGCCAAACCAAAAGTTAGTAAACGTATCCACTGTTAACAACACAGAGAATGTTGTTTCAGAAGCTGTTGCCAGTTGTTAGCTTAACAGAAGCAGAATCACTTGTAGGTGACAGATAATCAGCTGTTAGATTGACAGTAGCTGTTGTAGCAGGATAATACAGGTAAAGTGATGAAGCTCCGTAAATGTTATAGCAAATAACACAACAGCAACATATGGCTCACCATATGGCTCAAATAGAATCTTCTTCTGTATAAATAGTTATGTAGGATTGTACCATATCATATTATTCACAATAATACCGGTATAAATTTGGCTGTTAAAAAACATTTTTTCACAATATCAATGATATATCAGCATGAGGACATGTTGGCGCATTTTCACGCCCTGCCTACAGCACTCTTTCACCAAAACAACAACAGAGCAGTGTCAGCCTCTGACCAGGAATACAGTGTTTTCTACACCGCTCAGGTATATTGTCTGCCCCCTTAGTATAAGTAAGGGTTGTAAGTAGGGATGAGCGAGTACACTACTATCTGTATCTGTATGTGTATCTGTATCTGTTTAACCATCTACATTATCCATATCCGTATTCAGAGTGGGCGGGGCCGAAACCGGAAGTGGGTGGTGCTTAAACCAGAAGTTGGTGGGGTTTGGCCGGAAATGGGTGTGGCTTAACCGGTATGTTATTTTAAGCCTGAAATTGATATGGGTTGATCAGAAGTTGCTATATTTATTGTTTAATGGAAAAGTATTTACAGACCAGCCTCAGAATTGAGCTTCAGATCAATGTTTTTGATCACAATAGTAAACAAACTATTTACAGAACAAATTTTTTATAAACACAGAACATGAATATTCTTAAGTGCATCAGTGAATACAACACATGCAGTAGGCAATTATGAGCTACTAGAGAGAGAGTGTATATATATCTATATATCTATATCTATCTATCTATCTATCTATCTATCTATCTATATAGATAGATAGATAGATAGCTTAATTTGTAATATTTACACTACTACTATATTTGTTTTTTATGAACTACAGTGAGAAAGTGTCAGACTTTCAGTGCATGCAGCCAAAATAAAATACAAATTATAGCTGCTTCGCAGCAATGGTCGGGGCCGGGCAACTTTAGGCAATTCTGAGCAAAAAGTGGAGAATAGGAAGATGAAAAGAAAGGTGTGCATTTTGTATTAGTTGAGGCTTGAACCCACAACTTCTGGCATGAAGCACAATGTTCTATCTAATTGAGCTAATTGAGCTAAAGTGTCAAGTTGTGTGAGGCTTCACAATTTGACTCAGCCAGTCACATGCAGTGTTGGGACCAATTACTCACAAAAATAATAAGTTACAATTACTAATTACTTCTGTAAATAAGTAATTTTGATTACTACTCAATTACTGCTGCAGAAGAGTAATTCAGTTACTGGGGAAAGTAATTTTTATGATTACTTTTTTCTTTTCTTAAATCCTCTTATTAATGCACATATTTTTGCATTGCTGTTGCAGTGTGGACATTGCTGTCAAATTTCATCTATCATTGTCAGTGTTGGGCTCGTTACTTTGAAAAAGTAATTCATTATAGTTTAAAGTAGTGATGCCAGCTTGTCCAGGTGGGGAACTGAACCCCCAGTCTTCTGTATGGCAGGCAGAGATACTATCCACCCTGCTGTTGCGGAACACATACACTTCTTGTAATTTGTGCTTGTTCTCCATGCATGTTGATAAGTTACGAAAAATTGCAAAGTCTGACTGGTTTGAAAATTGACACACCGCTTTTTCTCCACAAGACGCACATTTTTTGAATAGGATAATAAAATAATAATAATTATTAGTAGTAAGTAACGACTAGTAATGGCGCATTTTATTGTCAGTAACGGTAACGGCGTTGTAACGGGGGGAACAGTAATTCCTCTGTAGCACATATGGTTGATTTGTTATTACTATTGGCTTGTGTTTACAGCTGAGAAAAGCTACCCAATGAGGATTTTCATTCATCACGAGCACAGATATTGACTCATATTACTCGGATCATACTTGTACTCGGCAAAAGTGCTTTACCCGCACGGGATACTAGCCGAGTATCTGGCTCAACCCTAGTTGTAAGAGATGATGTATGTACCTTGTGAGCCTTTGCCAGTGTGGAAAAAGAGTAGCAGCTCAAGTTAAACATGCACCACAATAGGCTATAGTTTGGATTTACTTGCCGGTGGTGTTTTATTTCCTCCTAGTATCCTTATATCTTCCTGTGTGTTCCAGTTTGTTACATTCCAAGTATTGAGCGAATGACAGAAAGTCAGCACCTGTTGCTTGTGTTATGTCTTTATATTGCGTAATTTAATCACACATTTGTATGTGCCTGGTGTGATGACAGATCTTCCCAGTATCACCATGATGCTCATCCTGTAACTGACAGGAGAAAATATTAAGTTAGCTATTGCGAGCTGCCTGTGTTTAAGTAGCACAGGTAATGCTAGTGTGACTAATTAAAATAACAGTGTGTCCATTTGGGGAGGAAATGTCTGTTGTGCGGACGCCATTTTCTAGGACCCTCGTTTAACCAGAGGGTGGCACTATTGTTCAATTTAACTCAGTTTTATTTGTAAAATGTCAAGTCATAACAAAAGTTATCTCATGGTGCTTTACAGAAACCCAACAGATATTGGCCAAATCCATGGCCCAAAAAATCTCCCCCAAGAGCAAGGACAGGGCAACGGTGGTGAGGAAAAAACCTCTTTAACAGGGCCAAAAACCTCATTGTAACCTGGTCAGGAATACATCTATGAAGTTTATTTCTCTGAAGTGCAATATTCTTACTTGTCTGTAATATTAGGTTACAGACAAGAAAAATGGACAGAAAAATGGACCTTGAAATGTTTATTGTGTCACTGAGATAAAAACAAGGTGAGCTGGGTAAAATTGAGTATAAACACTAAAACAAGTTTTAGAATTAATGAGAATTAAAATGATGTAATAAGAAATAGTAGGCTAGATAGATAGATAGATAGATAGATAGATAGATAGATTTTTATTGTCATTGCACAATCATATACGTATAATAATGCAATGAAATTAGGGCTCAGTCCTTTCGGTGCAGGGGAGAATAGAAAGCATCGTGCATTCTGCTAGTTGAATAGCCAAGTCCAGTAATAGATGGCTGCAGCCATGTCTCTGATATCAGAAAAAATGCAACAGTCATGGAAACACTTGTTGGATGTGCAAGCACAGTTCGTCATCCCGTGTTCGCCATGGACCTGGCCCTGGAAAAAGCTGGGAGGCGGCGGCCCAAAGGGCTGTCCTTTCAGCCGTGTCAACGCACCGGCCCTGCAGCCTCGGCGTCCTCCGGAATGTCCTGGCAGCGATGAAAGTCCGGTGAAATTGGCATCCCGCAGCGCAATCCCAAGCTCAAAAGGTCCTGATAACTGTTGTTTCCTTTGCTTGTTTACGTTTCCTCCTGGACTTGTCACTGGGAAGAACTATCCACGGAGACCCCGGTGTTCTAACGGCGTCCTCCGGAATGTCCTGGTAGCGATGAAAGTCTGGCGAAATAGATATAGGCTAATGTACAGTGCCATTCTGGGGGAAACACTGTAGTTATGGTTTTTTTTTTTTTTTTTTTCATATCAGCTTATAGATGGTGGGCCGAACCCGTTTTTCGTGTTGTACACAGTTTTTTCTGTGTGGCATTAGACAATTCTATAGAGTCTAGGGAAATTTGTTGGCAGCTCTGGTTTGATCATATATTTTGACAAACTTGACTTTTATTTGTCGCTCTGCTCAGGCAAGTTGTGGGACAACTGAAGCTGACAAACCAATCTGATTGTAGCTTTGAGAATATGAACCAATGGCACACGGCCCTAGGAGGAGCCCAATGTAAACATGCCAACCAGTAGGAAGCACACTGACAGCTCATCATTTTTACTTCTTGGTCAAAATATATATATATATATATATATATATATGGTACAGAATCATCATCATCATCATCATTATCATTAAGGGACCAAGCAGGCAGGACAAGGACTCGCACGTTAACTTAGAAAAAAAAGAGACATTTATTTAGCCAAAAAGTAAAAAAAAAAAACAGAATTAGTTCAATAACACAAAGAAAAGCAAAGGTATTTAACAAAAAGTTCTGGGCCCTAAAATGAAGTCATCCAAACAGAACTCAGCTCAATGGAATAGCAACTTAACCTGAACTGAACAAAAGATGAACTGACCTAACAACTGGACTCACAAGGTGAACTTAAATACTGGCTGATCAGACCAATAAACACAAAAGGGGGGTAGACCAAGACAAAACTAACTAAACAAAACACAATAGACAAATGTTCAGGTTTATTAAGAAAATACAGAAAATAATTAGTAACAAATTATACTACCCAATAAAGATCAACTTAATATTTAAGCAAAAAAATAAATCAAAATAGAAATGAGGGATTCCCTTCCCCTGGATAGAGACACCATTGGCTCCTCCCAGTCACTGCAATCAAGGGATTTATTGCAGCTGCACACACAGACTCCTCTTTTCCTGCCTGGACCACACACCAAGAACTAAAAGGTAACTCAAAACACAACAATATTACTAAACAGAACAAATGCTTTAACATATTGACATTAACCAGTAACTAAAATGTGCGTACCAACAAAATAGAAACTGTGCAATGTCAAATATTAATAAAGCTAGTTAGTGTGACATATGAACAGTCCCTGATACCTATAAAACAGAGTATAAAGAATGCAGAACGAGACCGATGAGGAAGAAAAGGACGTCAGTTGACTACAATATACTCAGCTGAACAGAAAATATCCAAACAGTGGTCTAAGTTCTTGTCTTGTGGTGACAACAAAGAACAACTGTGTCACATTAAGGAAGTTGGGAACATCTTTTCAACCCACAACAGAACTGTATGAAGCAACTGAAGCTTTTACATGTGCCTTCTGTGACCTCAAAGGCTGTAGAGATGTCAAATATGCAAGAGGTCAAATGTTCAAGGGTGGGAAGTGCACAGACAGAAGTCTCCCACCAAACAGGGATGCCTTAGGGAAACACTCTCAGCAGGCAAACTACCAGGCAGCCATATACAGGAGGCGCTTGCAGAGTCAGCCAGATATACCCCCGCCAACGGCCCATGGCTGGAAGATCGAGGGAGACTTCTTTGGGATTGACTGGATGACACTACCCCCAGCCCCTGTTGGCATCTTGGAGCTTGTGTACTGCTCCTGTGAAAAAGACAATGTGTGGAAGGGAGATGTACATGCAAAATGAACGGGCAGCCTCAATACACAGACATGTCTTTGTTTAGACTGTGAGAATGTTTCAAACTAAGCCGATGTGTAGGCATGTTTTTTGGCCTTTGGGCAAGTTAAAAAAGGAACTGTCTAAACTAAGACTGATAAATTAGTAAGATTCAGTTAAGATCTTTACCATTTCAATCTCTGTCTTGTCTGGTCACTTACATAAGTGAGGATAAAACTAACTTTGCTGTAATACAGTCTTGCGTTTCGTCTGGATTTCGTCTGTCCACAGTTTAATTACACAGAGCTAAAAACCAAGGAGCCTAATTTACGTTCTGGTGTTACAACATGCTAGCATTGTATCGTTACATTAGACGACGTATAGTAGGCTATTTAAATACGATGAAAGTGCTTTGTGCGGGTGTCCAGTAGTTACTACAAAGATTTAGCATATTGAGTATTGCTACACTATGAAATTATGGATTTAAAAAGAAATTTAAACCTTACCAGACAGCAGTATCGTAGTTTCTGTAGCCGTATTTACTTCCTGTTTGGACAAATATCATTGGCAGACTTCAAGTCAGGTGACACTGGAACTTGATTGGTTTGAGGTATAGCACTCCATAGCGTTTGCCTGAGTAGTCAAATATAAGTTTTGTTTTCATAAAAACGTGATCAAATTGAGGCTGCCAACAAATGGAAATGTGTGACACACTGTGAAAAAAGCAGCTACTCTATCGCTGAGGATCGATCAGTTCAAAAACAAAAGCAGATAGTGTCCTTTGGCCCACCTACTATTAACTTTACACTGAAATACACACACACACACACACACACATATATATATAATAAAAACAAAATTATATAATACTACCAATCACTGTAAATAAAAATGAATTCATTACTGTGTTTATGGCTTTATAAGCAACAGCTTTTCTCTGTAAGCTATGTATCTCCAGCATGAAGATGCTTTGGAAGACTGCCTAGTGGTCTAACCAATCAACTAGTCTTCACTGAAGCCCCTCTTGCTCACGAGTATGTGCACGCACACCCTGACACACAAACACTGTCCTTGAAAGATCCTTCTCTGCAACAGAAGAAATGAGGCAGGAAATCTTACTGCAATTGCTAGCCTGTGATTGCCAACACATCATCTTAAGAGTGACGGAGTGTGTGTTTGTTTGTGTGTATTTGTGTGTGCGTGTGTGCGTGTGTTTTGGTTGCAGTCTAATCACAGCGAACAGAGAAGGCAATTTGTTCAGCCAGAGCCCCTGTTGTGTTGATAAGCCAGTCACACAAACCACTGTCTGCCACCAACTCTCTCTCTCTCTCTCCCTCTCTCTCGCTCCCTCTCTTGCTCGTATCACTCTGTCTGGCTCCCAGCCCACCTTCGTTTCCACTGTGTTTAGATCCAGGCCAAACCTGGCTGCAAAACAGCTGAGCCAGCCTTGTTTTGCAACCAAGCTGAAGTTGGCCACAAGCTCCCGAAAAAAGGATTAATGCTCATGGATTCCAAAGAGAATCCATTTCCTGTATATCTGCACCGCATTTAGTTTTAATAGTATTTAAATGGTATCTGTTTTACATTTGGACCGATTTGGGTTTTGAAGGCCAACACTGATAGTGATATTTATGGACTGAAGCAGCTGGGATTTTGTGCCAACATTCATTTTCAATTAGTTTTACCATTTGCATGCCAAATATTTCCAACAATACATGAATGCCATTCTTTTCAGGGTTTAAAAGGCTCTGAAGCAGATTTTAAACCATCATGGGACACAAACTCTGCACTAAAAGCAGACTAATGAAATAGTTTGAAGTGATTAAGCAGGGTGAGGCAGGTTTCACTGCAGTCATACACATCACATTGGAAGGATTTCTCTGCTCAGTGGCATCTGATAGAAACACTGGAATAATAAATCATATTGACTAGCTATGATTAGAACCTACCAGGCTTCAAAAAATAAGCCTAATCTGCATACTTCATCATCACATTTTTATCTTGAAGTGTTTGAAAGTTGCTTCACATTTTGTAGATCCTCATGTGATCAATTTATCTTTTTCTTTTTCCTTTTATATTCAATTGATGGAGTTTAATTGGCTATCAATGCTCATGCTAAGTACACAGCTTGCCCCTTTATTTCAGGCAAACAAGAATTATAAAACACATTACTTATTAATAAGGTTAACTTAATAATCCACCCATTTAAAATGTGATATTACTTCACTTCCCCCTAGCTGTTAAGTAGGACAGAAGTGGTGCTATCTTCCTCTCATTGTTACTGAGTTAACCTAACAGTTAGCCTCCTGAGGAGGCTACCTGCCTCCTGTCATTGTGGTGGACTTCCCCCCAGCTAAAATTCTAAAATAACCACCAGAAAATAGCCACTCAGCAAAGATGAGAGGAAGATAGCACCGCTATTGTCCTATATTACAGCTAGGGGTTACGTGAAATAATATCAAATTTTTCAAAATGGATGAACTATCCCTTTAAACTCCAGTTGAAATACCAAGATTTACAAAATTTCATACACATTTCCAAAGAGAGAAATGTGTATGAAATGATGTAGAAGACAGCTAGATATTTCTGTTTGATGTAATGGTGCAGCCATAAAACAATGGCATCTTGACTTTGACTATTTCACACAGTATAAACATTATGTACCTTCAATAAAGCATTGCAACCAGCAGATTCATACAGACAGCCCTGGAAAATATTGGGTGCAAGCATATTTCCATATCATATGGATATGGCGAATTAATGCCTTGGGACAAGATGAACAGCCTCTGTGGTTCATCTGTGTGCCTGTAGTGAGAGAATTCACATCCGCAACACCATTAAAAATTGAACATCATGTCTCCTGTCATGTTTCTGCTTTCAGTGTTTTGTTGGCTATTTGAAGGAAATGAGTGATTGTGTAACCTGTAGCTTATCAAAATGTAGAGGTTTCATAGCCTACTGTCCCGATTCTGGCAGGAAGTAAAACGTTTTCTTATAAGACACTGACTCAACATTTTCAGCATAAAACCTCTGTTCCCTCACTGTTTTTTTTTTTTTTTTTTTTTTTTTTTTAAACTGGTCATGCTTTTCATTTTTATTTAAATGTGTTTTTTAATTTGGTCTCATTAAATGATGTCTTTACCTTGCTCCAAGCGCTACTGTGGTCCAATTAGAATCATTTTGTTATGTTTTGGCCTGAGGCACTTTGAGTTGTCCATGGTTCATCCTAGAGTTTCTCATCGAGGCTCACACTTGGTGTGTTTGAACACATGCAATATTCATTATGCACAAATTCCTAGACAGACAGACACACACACACACACACACACACACACACACACACACACACACACACAGACACACACACACACACACACACACACACACACACACTTACAAAACATTTCCAAGCAAAATAAAAGACTAAATAGATTTTTTTTCTTTTACAATTTTAATGATTTTTCAAGGATTCATTCTTAGTCTGATGCCAGCGTGTCAGGAAAGAGAGCAGATGACATTGAACTTGAGCTGAATTCAAACCAGTAACTTGTCAGTGGCATAAGTCTGACAACTTTAGTAAAGCTAGCCAATCACCAAAGCCCAAAAGCACCACAGTAGGCTACTACCAAAGCCTGTAGAAACTTAAAGCTGGACCACATCCATTGGCTGCTGTGTGTGTGTACGTGTGTGTGTGTGTGTGCTCATATCTATATCTATGTATCTATCAATGAATTTTGCGAAGAAGTGAGATCAAGGAGCAAAATATAATTGCAGCTACTACGTCAACTACTACTTGCCTGGTTTCTGAAAATCTTACAACACTGGCTCGTGCGGAAATTAGAGTGATGGAGAGACATTTTTAAAGCTGAGATTTTTAGTTATCATTAGTAATTTAACTGAAGTTTGGCCACTCTAGCATTAAGTTCTTATTCCCATTTGTTATTTCAGAGCTGAGTCCCTGAAGGTACAGTAATTTTTTTCAGTTTTATCCCTCAACTTCCTCAACCGACTGCAAGACGATAAATTAGCCATACTTAAAAGTCATTTTCCTTGTGATTAAGGCTTCGGGAACTGATAGTTATTTAGCTGGAGTCAAATTCATCAGAAATTCACTGGGATAGCAGCGTTTTAATTAATTCATAATTACTTCAGAAACTCTGGAAAAACCACAGGACCACTTCACCAAAAAATTACTAAGTGTTAGCAACAGCAGAGATGAAGGGAGAGAGAGAGAGACAGAGAGGCAGGGAAGGAAGTAGGAAGAGAATGAGACAGAAAGGTGGAAGAAGAAGGATAGAAGGATAGGGTTTAGAGACAGGAAAAAAGAAGACACTAGTTAGGGTGAGAAAAGAAAGAGAGAAGAAAGAAGAGGAGAGAGAACAATGGGCTGAGTGTGGTGGGGGATTCAGATGACAGAGAGGGAGAGCGAGGTAAGTGAGCCCTTAAATTGGATTGTAACTTTAAATTACTGATATAAATGTTTCAAAAGCACCCAAATTGAGTTGAAATATGCTGCTATTACACTGAAGACTCTGGTAATTATGTTGTTAGAGCTGCAGTGATTATAATGCAATCACAGCTCTAGCCCTGAGCAGCACTATAGCTACAGCCCGTTCTATACCTGGAGCTGGGGAACAATTTCACTATAGATGAAACTTCAAAGAATACACCAGTTTCTCTGGGAAATTGTTCTGTTCAGCCATGCATTTGTATGTCTCTAGTTGATTACTGACTCTGTGCTGTGTCGCACAGTCTAACAGGGAACATTCTGGAAGCATGTAACCTTTCCAGATGGTTATAGTGGTTCTTTGTTGGTTCCAAAATTTAAGAACCTTTCAGAAACATTAGAAAACTCTCCCCAGATATTCTTGCAGTGTCATTTCAGAATGTTACTTTGGAGACATTTTCATTAGTCCCTCTAAGGTGATGAAAGGTTCCATTAAGGTGTGCATGGAAAACATTGGTAATATTCGCCATACATCCTTGGAATTTCTTTTCAGAACATTAGGCACATCCAGGGGAGAAGGAGAATATTCCAACTGGTTCCTGTAAAGTTTTGATACAATATTCTTTCATGGTGAGTGTGGAGAACATTAGTAACATTCCTGCATGGTTATTAAGGAACATTACATATATTCCACTCTTCTCAACAGAGTAGAATATATGTTGGTCAATGCTACATATATACAGTGTGCATATCTATATCTATAGATATAGATATAGATATAGATATAGATAAATATGTCATTGGCCAAAGGATCTAAAGTGGTTAGAGTAAAGGAGAGCATAAGGTCAATCACCCACTCCCTCAATGGGCTATCACTGGCAGGTCAGCAATTAGTTGCAGACCGTCAACAGTTGTAGCAGTGCCAGGACCGCCACAAGCAGTTCCACTCCAACCTGCAGCAGATGATGGCTGCCACCTCCAATCTCACAGCCACAGTCCAATATTTGGCTTCCACAACAAGAAGTCCCTCACTGTCAGCTGAGTCCCCTGCGCAAGCTCTAAGCCAAGTCCAAATGGAGGGTCAAGCACCCCGAGCTCCCAAGAATCAGCCTTTGTTCCTGCAGAAGTATGCCTGGCATCCAGACACTTGCACACAGTCTTTGCTCTAGTACCAGTGTGTTTTCAGCTCCCAGCCACTCTGATAGGCCAATGAGCAGGCCAAGCTTTCTTCATTCAGCTCCTCAATAATCACCCATTGGTCTGTGGTACCACCTGCCTTTTGATACATTTTCTGCAAAGATGTACCAAGTGTTTGACCATCCATTATTATGGCAGCAAGTGCCAAAGAGGTTTAATTCACTCCCCCAGGGATGAGGCTCATAGTGGAGAGAATAGTTGGATCTTGTCCTCTCTCCCTGCTTGTATCAACAAGGTTTGTCAGAGCAAATTACAAATAGCTGGCTTTCAACCTAAAGGAGTCAATCATGCTGGCTATCAGGATGGATGGCAGACTCCGAAAGTGTTGGAGAAAGAGGAGGGTCAGAACAACACCCAATACTATCCACAGCATCAATGGACATGTACAAGTTAACCGACACTGTTGGAGCCCAACTGTCAAGGAAGGAGCACCAGTGCCACATTAGAGAAGGTTAATGCTTACACTGTGGCAAGATGGACCTCTTCAGACTACATTGTGCTAAGCAGCCAGAAAAAGATGAGACCCATCAGTAGCAGGGGAAGTCCTGACAGGTCAAGTTACCATGCATAATGTCCTCATCCTCTGGAACAACATACATTGTGGACCCAGGAGTAGAGCAAATGGATGGAGAGCAGATCTAACTTTCTTTATAAGACTTTGACTGGTAGTATGTTGAGGACTCAGGAAAAATAATACTGTCAAGCGGGCAGGAACTATACTGAACTGAAATGCATCACCACACAATAAACAGATTAATCAAGTAAAGGAAGGAGGCTCAGCTTGTGATAGGCTTGTCTTGACTTGACTTCACTTGGCTGAGAATGGCTGGGGAGATGTTTCCAAGACTTAGCAACCTGGACACTAAGCAGAGATGGTTATATAGCTGCAGACACACCCTTAATGATGATGAATACAATTCTCAAGTGTGGGCGCACCTTCTCTTCCTATGGCCGGGGCTGTGCTGCTGTGCAACTTCAGCACCCTGGACAGTGGTAGATCCAGAACTCTGATCAACAGTGGACGTGGATCACTTTTGCACAGGCTATAGTATGATGTGTGATAGTAAGCTCTATGCTAATACTGTAGCATATACTATGTGGAATGATTGCAAGATTTGTGCTAACCCCTAGCACTGGGGTTTTCTAAGTTTGACACTAGTTTCTTGATGTGAAGTCGGCTAATAAAGCATTCCAAGCTAACAACCTCCCACATCCAACCATAATTCCACTCTAACAGGAGAGTGGGATGCTGACTGGTGAAGTCGCTCAAGATTTTGATTCTGATTTTTCCAGCATATTGTGTAAAGAAAGAATTGTTTGATTCTGACTAGACCTACATAACATTTTTTGATGGACTTTGGCAACTTTTGTTTCTACTGCAAGATGATGATAACAAATGTTGCGGAAGATGAGATGAATGGTATATTTTGGCAGTTTACCAGTATGTTACCAGTATGAAGTAGTTAATTCTTTTGCATGATTATTTCACCCTGATATTCATTATTATTATTTATATTATTACTAGGGTTGTCCCGATCCGATCAGGTGATCAGAAATCGGGGCCGATCGCGTGACTGCAGACTCGATCGGAACTCGGACGTTATGTCCCGATCAGGTATCGGATAAATAATATATGTACATATGTATATTTATTGTTATTATTTTTAATCACATTTACAATATATGGGCTATTAGTGATTAAAAATAAATGAGAATAAAATAGTATTTATTAACTACCAATGTTTACAGGCCGGGTCTGTGTCTGTGACAGACGCCATTGAACAGCGCATGTGCGGAACACGGCAGCATGCAGCAGTTTGTTTTGAAGCTGAGGTGCGTGATATGCTGCTACTATGTCTGCTATGTGGAAATATTTCAAAGAGAACGTCGAGAACAATAGTTAGTTTCATAATGTTTTATCAGGGCTCTCAAGTCTCACGCATTGGGTGTGAGACACACGCATTTCAACCCATTCACACGCTCACACGCCACACCTTGTATTTCTCACGCAGAGAAATTACCAGGATAACACCCACCAAGTTGCGCCGCTATTTTTTTTTATAACAGTGTTAGGGCCCTGTAATTTCCACGATCATGGAATCATGGACAGAATCGCGGAATTAGCCAAATACAACGGAAACCAAGTCCAAATGGCAAAGAAAATTTCTAGGCTACAGCAGCACACTGACATAGATTGTGTAACAAAGCGAAGAGTTGCCACTTCGCTCTATTTTCACTGGCTAACAGCAGCACACTGGCTTAACTTGTCTATTCAGAGAAGAGGTATCACTTTGGCTTATTTTTCAATCTATGTTATCACATGCATACTACAGCTCATTCATTGGTAGCTGAATTGTTAGGTCTGTCTGATAAGTAATTTACATTGTTAAAACAAATAATAATTTAACATATTGTCACTGTAAAAGGTACTCTGTCAACCCTCAGGTGAAATAATTACTGATGCATCCTCTTGTCATTTTTGTTCAATCATTAATAACATATCATTTTCACCCTTTATTGCTATAACAACGTAATTGTTAAATAAATAAATAAAGTGTTGTTTATTTGTTACCTCAATTAATTTAGGGTAATTTCTATTTCATTTGTGTGCATTTTAGTCATTAACATTTTAGTCATTAACATTAAAAACGCCACCGCTACCGCCATAATCTCACTCTGAACTCAGTTCAAAACATGAGAGCCCTGGTTTTATAGACATATCGGATCGGGACTTGGTATCGGCAGATACTCAAAATCAAATGACTCAGACTCGGACTCGGGGCCAAAAAAAAACGGGACATCCCTAATTATTACTATTATTATTGTTGATGTTGTCTTTTTTGTAGCAAATGTAGAAAGCTAAGCTACAATACAATGACAACATGTAGCATCAAAGCTACTATTTTTTTTTTTCAACATCAAACCAACTTCGTTTCAAGTCATTGCTATGTTAGTGATCAATAAAATGTCAGTCAAACATAGTCAGGCAAAAATATTCAGTTCAATAGTTGATGAAACTGAGCTCTCTGCTTTTACTGCTACAAACCACGGCAACAAAAACAAACAACATGCTTCACATAATGACAGGGAGAGAGAGGGAGAGAGAGCAAGTTTCTACCTCTGCATTCCAAACTTTGTTTCGTATCAGTGGACACGGAGGCCAGGCATCCTGATCTTTCTTACAGCTGCTTGTTCGTGCGACACAACAGAATCTTTTCAACATCGGCATCACGTCATCTTTGTCACCTGTGTGCTCGTTTCCCGCTGCAGCCGAAAAATCCGCATCAGTGGCAGGACAGGTACATGACATAAACGGAAGAGTCTGTTGGCTACACCTGCAGTTCCGTGAGCGGCGGTGAGGTCACCTGCTGCTCCTGGTTAGATGTCAAACTGCAGCAAAAGCTCCGCTGCATTTAAGGTTCAGAAATGCCTGGGAAAATGTAGCTTCTGCGGACGCTACTGCGCTATTTGATCAGTAAAATAGTTTCACTACTTAAAAGCTGTTTGATTTGCAAAACAGCGACGCTACGACCACGCTACTGAGAAATGTAGTTAAACTAGTAACGTTGCTACTTGTAACGCTGCTACTGGAACCAACACTGGAAATATGTACCTGTTTTGCAGGTAGTGTGTGGTGGGCCACAGAAAAAATACAAGTTGAATAGGCCTGTTATAGACCATGGAATCATAGTTTTAGCAGCTGCATAGAGCTCATGTTTGTCACGTGATTTCAAGTTTAAAAATGTTTATTGGGATGAGGCCAGGCCTGCATTTACATGCAAATTGCATGTTCGGCCTTTAACACAGAGGAATGTGTAGTGAAATATTCTCCTTTTACACTGATAGCAATGGTAATTATCCTTTAGGGGTCAGAGTGATTATAATGCAATTAGAGATTTAGGCATGATTAACATTAAGGAGCATATCATTATAGCAAACAGATTTGAAAACTGTAACAATACCCAATAGGAAAGGGGTTTTTGAGTGGAATTTGTAAAAAAAAAAAAAAAAATCCTGTAAATAAGAAAATAGATTTAGATTTTATACATCTTTTACATGACTTAATACCATACCACTACACATGTGACTTGGTATTATGTCAGTATTACAATGAATACAGTAGAATGCTATGGAAAAGAAAACAAAAGAACTTGACATGTAACAAATGTTACAAGACAGATTTACAGCCACAGTATTGTTTGTGGGGTTTGATAGATTTTTGAAAGCCAAATAAAGTCAACATTTTTATGCCCAAACAATTCTGTATTCAGTCAGGTGTGGGAACAGCCTCTCTCTTGAGCACATCAGACTAATCACCTGCACTCCTTGTGACCCTAAGTGGCAGGATAGACTGACACTGAGCTGAATAACGTATACAGGCATATCGTCCACATACCAGAGGCAAGCAGAATTTCTCACAGACCCAAAAATCAAAGCCCTTCCTGACCAGAACCCAAACTGGTCCAACCCAACTCTGGTCTGAGCCCAATGCCAAGTAGTATTTTCACCCTGAAACTGGCCTGACAAGGTCAAGGTCAAGGTAAACTTTATTGTCCCCAAGGGGCAATTTGTTTCACAGACAGCAGTAAAAACAAAGAAATAACACAACTGCCAAGTCACACACAGACAATAACACAACAAGGGTTACAGGAAGCTGTTCAGTAAGCCTATGGAGGCCGGGACAAATGAATTTTTAAGTCTAATTGTCCTGCATCTGGGCAGGACATATCTGCGACCCAAAGGTAGCAGCTTGTACTCCCGCACAGGGGGTGACTGGGATCAGCCAGGACTGACTGGGCCTTCATAGTGGCTCTGACTTTTTTTTCTGTCTTTTTAAAGTCACAACAGCCAGCATGGCTACAGCAAAATTACTAAAGAATTAATCTAAATAGCATCAAATGCATCATATTTTCTGTCACATGTGGTCAGCGTTCACAACAACTGAAATCCAACCTTACTATAAAATCTCTCTATGTACAGTATCTTTTGAAAGAAAGGTGTTCCACCCCTTCAGTAGAGCTCCAGAGACTTGAAGGATGTATGGCAAGCAGCACTGAAAATGTCCTGGTGGCTTGTGGTGGCCCAACACCTTACAAAAACACAAAGGGCTCTATTTTCCCGGCACAGCTCAGGGTGGCGCAGTGAGGCGAATCCCACGCAGAGCTATTTTCGAGCAGCGCAACCCGAGGCACGCTCAGTTTGGTAGTTTGGCAGACCAAGGTGCGCTGAGATGGGAGTGGCAGCGCAGCGGGGGGAGGTGTTGACAGATTCAGCTTGGAGCAGTGACAGTTTCGTGCCAAAAGGCTTCGCCAAGGTGCGCCCAAAGCTCGCCATCTGAAACCAGGTCTACTTTCAGCGCAAGGCGGAGCGCAGCAGGTGTAGTGGAAGTTTGGCTGACAGGCGTGCAGTGCACACACGTCACCAAAACCTCACAATCAGCACAAACGGTGCCAATCTCCTTTGATCTGACATCAGTTGTGACGGGACAGTCGATATGGAGATAAATTTATGTGGTACAGTGTTTTTTGTGGGTATTTATTTCATTGTTAAAGTGCCTGACATTCTGGAAACCTGCCTGTGAGGTTTTGGTGACGTGTGCTCGCCTGTCAGCCAAAGTTGCACTACACCGGCTCCGCTCCGCCTGCGGCAGTAGACCTCCTTGTCAATTGTGTAAACTTTCATTACGCCTTCACGCAGCGCATTTTAAAGGCAAGGACAGGGGCTCATTTGATTGGTTTAAAGTGAATCGGCTGTGTCAAACCCACTCCACGCCTTCTCTCCTCCCTTGCACCAGTAGAAGGAATGGCGGAGTACTTGCACCACAGTGCACGGCGTGCCAAAATTGCAAAATCCACTTGGCCACACCCAGTTGGCAAAGCACAGCTGTGCTGTGCCCCCGCCTCGCCTGGTCTGTGAAAATAGAGCCCTGAATGTTGATTTTTCCTTTAATTTGTCACCACATCTGCTGACATGTAATTTGAAGCACCTAAACATGCTCAACTTGACATGCTCAAGAAAGCATCCGAGAATGTGCTGTGTCCAAAACGTTAGCTGTGTAGACGGGACACAGCTACTTTGGCAAGACAACAGTAAACAATTGAGAATGCAAAGTAATTTGGTTTCTTGTGTGCATATAAATGTGGCCATAGTCGAGCATTCAGTCATACAAAAGCTGACAGCTACTCCAAGTCAACAGCAATGAAATCCACAGAGGTTTCCTAATTTAGAGCAAAATTTAACTTTGATAGGGTCTTGGGTTGTATAGTTCCCTTGACATGGTAAGCATGAAATAATGTCATATAAGTGCGCCATTCTCCCGAGCTAATCCGCAGTACTATGTTTTTATCTCTCCATGCGCTTACGTAGCAAAACAACTCACAAAATAACACCAAAACAAATCCAAATAATGTTGATTATGACAGTATTAAAAATATCAAATCCTGGTTACCGATTTTCTTTCGTCTAATTATTTGTGAAACTACTACTAGTTCATTCTTGGCACAAGGTTACTGTGTGTGGATCTACTTTACAATTCAAACAGGAAAATAACAAGAACAGAGAAATTTAATTTTCTCAAAAATGGGTATTGGGACATGTTTTGTTTTTTTTTTTAAATATATTGGCATGCTGTCATTTGGCATGCTATGGATGTGAATAGAGAGATAGAAATACAGCACAGAGTAACTAATGAGGAAATTTCACCACCATGTGGACTCATATCACACCCAGGGAAATATACAACCCGACATTCAATTTTGCCTCAAGAAATATTTCCTTGAACTTAAGTAGAACTTCCACAGTTCTGAATACAGTATGACCACTTATCTGTGTTTTGATGAATGGAAACCCATTTGATAAGACTGATTCCCTGGCACCCCCATAGTGGAATAATTTTCTAATTTTTAGGTCATTTCTTTCTTATTTGCTCATTGCCTTTTTCCTATGCTTTTAAAAGCACTCAAGTGAATTTGCGTGAATTTGAATTCCAAGTGTTAACAGATGTTTCATCCTAATCTAATCAATATCTTATTTGAAATGCATTGAAATAATCTTGACTGTGTTTCTGATGGCCACACTCCAGCAGCTGCCTGGCACAAACTGTGGTCCAAACTGTCTGACTCATCACAAAAAGAAATGAAATATTAGACATTTGACATTGGTATTAATCAACTTATTTGTCAAGTTGATTAATACCAATGACTCAGTGATTACATTATTTTTTCCACTTTTATTTTTTTCCACTTTCAAAATGCACTTTTTCCATTGCTAAAACATGACTTTCTGGTAACCATCACTTTCTGAAAAATGCTTCATTTTGACATTTTATACAGACTCTATAAATATATAACTGTCTATCAACCATTTTCCAGCCCAGTATCTATGAACCATTAGACCATTGTCATGGGAAATGGCTACATTCAAATTTTGAAGGGTGGTTCATTTTAACTGCTACTGTCTTTGACTTACTGTTGCTGACTTTGTTCACCTGTGAACTGTCCTGGACACACACACACACACATATATACAGGTATATCTATATCTATTTATCTATATATCTATATCTATATCTATACATATATATATATATATATATAGAGAGAGAGAGAGAGAGAGAGAGAGAGAGAGGGAGAGAGTGAGAGAGAGAGAAAGAGAAATATATGCAGAGAATGAGAAAGAGAGAGAGATCTTGTGAGTAAGAGAAGAGGAGCATACAACTGCACTGCAGAGCTGCTACTGGCCTGATTCTCTCTCGCTGTCTTTCTTTCCCACCCATCCACCCACACACACACACTCACACACTCGTGCGCACATGCACACACACATGCACGCACCCACCATTTCCCCAAGCTTTCCCCTGTTTTGTAATGCCTTGCAGAATCATCTAACCTCCACCTTGTTACACTCTGCAAAAGGAACAGATCCACTTGGTGTGTGTGTGTGTGTGTGTGTGTGTGTGTGTGTGTGTGTGTTTGGCTCTTACTTGTGCATTAACTTGTTCTTTAGCAAAATACACAATGAAACAAGGTTTGTCAGTTGGTCCATATTCATTCAGTCTCCCACACCTCCTGTCATCCTCTTTTTCATAATTTATGTATGCATTATAAATAATGAATAAGATAATTTCTGACCAGCAGAACTGTCATGAGTGTTAGCCTGATATATGGTGCTAATACCAGCCTTATATTAAACAACAGGTACCAAGAAGTCATGCTGTCTTCTGGTATGATCGATATGATGCCGTTTGACTGCTTATCATTGTAATGGGACATTTTGATAAGATTCCACACAAGTGAGGAAAAACATGTTTTATTATTATTACTCTGTACAATACCCTGTACAAGGGTTTAAGGAAAATTATGTTTCAGATGCTTTTCTAAACTCACAAGAATAGAATTCTCTGGGAATTTTTGTAATTTAGCTTCAATTTAGCTTCAACCTAAAAATACTGGCATCAGTTTTGGCCTTCACAAACCCATATCAGTCAACTATTGTTGACATGGTAGACCCTTTTAAAGTATTCACCCATTTTGAAAAATGTGCTATTTTTTCACTCCTTTCACTGTTCTGTAGGCCAGCAGTGGTTCTATCTTCCTCTCATTGTTACTGAGTGCTGGATACTGGCTGGACACCCCAATGCTAACTGTTAGCCTCCTGCCATTGAGGTAGACCTCCCCCCAGCTAACATTCTTAACATAACTGCCTTCATCCACTGAAATAATTTAATAAACAAAGTTTGTTAGATGTTGATAAGAAAAACATTTGTTATGTTTTAAGCATTTGAGCAAACTATGGTACATGTGCACTCAGTAGTCGTATGTGCATTTTGTGGTGCCTTCGTCAGTGCTCCTCAGTAGCTTCCTGTTGGATTCATCATGTGTAATCAGTGGGAGAGAGAACAGTACATCCTCAGGCAAAAAGCTTAAGGGCAGGAAAAACATTTGTCAAGTCTAAGGTTTAGTACAAATGGACATCAGACAAAACCTCCTCAGACCAAACTTGCTCAGACAAAACAGCCTTGGACAAATTCCCTCATACTGTGGGATAGTCAGATATATATTCCAGTTTTGCAAGCAAATAAGTGGGGATGTCACAACATTAAACAAGTGTCATTATTATCAGCTGGTAATTACAAGCAAATCTGATGCCTCACCTGTGAAAAGGTTGATGTTTTAAGAAAGTAATTTTCCATCTCTGTCTATGGTCCCTTAGCCACAATAATGGATTCTGTTGACACCAATGCAAAACATCTTTCTGAAAACCTCAAATGTTACCACAGGTGAAGCATCTAAATAAAGGCTACAGTATCAAACTTTGCTGCAGGTTGGGGCAGATTTACCATTTTGCTTGAGGGAGTTTAGTCTGATATCCAGTTGTACTAGATCTTAAACCTTTTTTCTGAGAACCTTTTTTCCTGTGTTCACATGGTCTTTAGTATCCCGGTTTTGATTGGGTTTTTTTAAGTATCCCGTTTTTGTGTTTGTGCATGTAAACACCATATCCCGAATTCAGAAACCGGGTTATGACCTTTTCCCGGTTTCAAGAAACTCGGTTTTGCCACCTGGAGTCCTCCGATAGAAGCCGGGATACTGGAGCATGTATACACCTTATCCCGGTTTCTGACGGCTGCCCACCGCGTGCACAGGTGCCAGAGTGACGCAGCAGATAAACAAGTAACATGGCGACAGCGAGAGCTTTCCATTTTAGGAGCAATGAAGAGGCTGAATTTTGCCTGAAAATAATGAAAGAACTCAACATAACTACTGGCGCTTTTCCGCTAGCACCTACTCGGCTCTACGCGGCTCACCTCGGTTCGGTCATACCGAGGAGAGCCGAGCCGAGTGGAGCCGAGTAGGTGCTCATGGAAAGGCGCCATACGTGTTTAGATGGCAGAAGACACAGAAATGCCGACCTATTCAACTCTGTTGCGGACATGCAATGTGACACTGGTTTTCCACCTCACACCGTTGAACAAGTTACTGTTCATATTTCTATTTTTTATATATTCCTTGTTTATAGTGCATGTATTGCTTGTTTCTATTTATCATCTGTTTATACTGTAAATTTGCACATTGCCCACATCTATGCACATTGTATACATCGATGCACACTGTTTTTTTTTTGTTTTTTTGCACATTGTTTTTTGCACATTGGGTACTTAGATCTTTAGATCTCGAGTGTCATCTTTTATTCTTTATTTTTTTATATTTTTTATTTTTATTATTTTTTATTTTTTATTATTTTTTATTTTTTATTTACTTAATCTTGTACTCTGTGGATACTGCTGAAAACTGTGAATTTCCTTCGGGATGAATAAAGTATCTATCTATCTATCTATCTATCTATCTATCTATCTATCTATCTAAGTTACGCGGTAGAAAAGATTAAAGAAGCACTACTGAGTATTTCCTAACGCTAAGCCCGCTAGAAGCCACAGAGCTCTCCTGTTTGTCTTCCTTCTAAATTTAATAAATATATCACACTTCCCGCTCAATCTGTTGTAAATAAGACGTTAAAGACGTAAGACACGCCTGCGCAGAGAGGATGCAGTGATCAGAAAACGGGTTACTGGTATTTATCATGTATACAGGGATATGAATAACCGGGTTTCTCAGTGTTCCATGTAAACATCATATCCCGGATACGCTCAGAGACGGGATAAGCCTCCAAACCGGGATACTAAAGTCCATGTAAACACAGTCAGTGATGCTGGAAGTCTCAGGACATCCCAAATGCACACCACATATCAGACAGAGTGTAACAGAGCTGTTTAAACAGATTCAGAGTGATGTGAAAATGAAAGAGCAATGTGAGTTTGTGTCTTTGTCTTGCTGCGATCCTGAGGCTTACGGTTGACGTTTGTACTACTGCCCCCTCGTGGTGTGGATAGCTGTCTCCTCTCACACAGGCACAGGGCGTGCTGCATGCCCACTGTCAGCTGCAGTCAGTGCAGTACATTCAAGGACAGTCTTCAGCAGGAAACGTGACTGTCTGCTTCGGTCAGTGCTAGCTCTTTGAAGTGTGCTTGCTGGTTCCGGTGCTTCACAGCTACAACTAAAAAATGTTTGTGATGCTGAAAAATGAAAGACTACGTCCACCCTGTGTCTGTCTCACTCTGACTCAGCCTCTGGTGCTGGCATATTCACCTTGTCTTCTAATAGCCTGAAGGTTACATTGTGAAGATGTGTATGCCAACAGGTTAGATGGTGTTAGTCTGTGTGTGTATATGTATATGTGTATGTGTATGTGTGTGTGTGTGTGTGTGTGTGTGTGTGGTCTGTCAATCTTTGTTAATCCTCCCCAGTGCCGATGAAAGCCCACAATACAATCAATCATTCTTTTTCACACATAGGTTTGACATAAGTCTGTTTGCACGTTGAGAAATGAAAGGATGGATGGAAGGAGGCTTACTGGTGCCAAAATGTTGAAGGTAGAACTCTCACAATGTCAAATAACGATGGAAGGATGGAAAAATGTAAGAAAGAAGGAAAGGAAAAGATTAAACTATCAAACATCGCCTCGGGAAAGTGAATTTACTGTAGCACCCTCCTCGTTTCCAGCAACATCCTGCTTCACATTCATGCAGCTCCATTCATGAACAATGTGAGCTGCCCAGTACAGCCACAGCCCTAATCAGCCTCACTGGACGATTTAGTCAGCCAAAATCATGGGGCCGCGAGCCAGGGGAGCCATGTGAGCTTATAGAAAAATCTCTCAATATTTACTGGGCATGTACGTAGGTACAAAAATAAACCCAACATAGCCAGGTGAGCCTAATAGCGTTTTTCCACTATAGTGCCGTGCCGTGCCGTGCCGTGCCGTGCCGCGCCGCGCCGCGCCGCGCCGCGCCGCGCCGCGCCGCGCCGCGCCGCACCGCGCCGCGCCGTGCCGTGCCGTGCCGTGCCGTGCCGTGCCGTGCCGCGCCGTGCCGTGCCGTGAAATTCACGGTTCTGCATTCATTCCCACTACACCAGCCCTCTTGGTTCCGGGAACCAACCGTGAAAGATTTCAGCCCAGTCTGACATCTGGTGCTGGCCCAGTTAGAACGGGGCCGTGGAGGCGGGCCTAAATATGATCTCCTTCGTGATTGGTCCGTTCGAATGTCAGTTAACCAGGCTGCTACAAACTGACAAGTGACAAGTGTCAACCATTAAACCTTCAGCCAGTAGGCTATTATTTACAAACATTAGTTTCTGGAGAGATTATGGAAGAAATTGATTTGCTTGCTGAGTTTTTTGTTGGGTTTTTCTGTTGTGTAGCCTAGTTTACATTTTTCTTACAAATGGAAATGGAAATGTGACCACTAAGCGCAGATGGCAGAGCATCTGTGAAGATGATGATGATGGCATCAGGCAGGTCGGCCGTGGCACCGGTCGGCGTCAAGCAGGTCGGCCGCAGCAACAGTCGGTCGGCGGGCAGGCCGCGGCTGGCCCGCTTGACGCCGACCAGTGCCGCAGCCCACCTGCTGCCGGCCGGTGGCTTTTTTATTCAAACAAGATTTTGTCCATTAAAAAAAGTAGCAAAAGGCTAATGTAGGCTAACAACTGACAGCTCCTCTTGTTACTATAACAACTCCACGGCAACGAGCGTGCCTCTCTAATTCTATGACGCCGACCAGCTGGTACCATAAGCAATGGAAACACTCCAAGGCCAAACAGGGCCGTGCTGGGCTGAGCACAGCACAGCCCTTCACGGCACGGCTCTTTATAGTGGAAATGAGCTATAAGTGCAATATGACCACTACAGTTTTCATAATTGCGATGATAATGATAATGATTTTTTTCTTTGTAATAGTAGTAGTAGTACTATAATTGTTATTAATGGTGTTGTTGTTGTTTCTGTTATCCATCCTTGCCTGATGCAAACAACATCTTCAGTAGTCAGGCCGTCCACAAATTTGGGAAGGATGGGAAGAATAAGTCAAACTGACCCTTCCAGGCACTCTGTGCTTAAGAAGTAGCTAACACCACCATCATGGAAGTCACACTGCTTGTTTAGCCTGCTGGCGGTGTTCTGTGTAACATTAGTATGTTTTCTTTGTCAA
Organism: Myripristis murdjan; assembly: GCF_902150065.1. Taxonomy (NCBI): domain Eukaryota; kingdom Metazoa; phylum Chordata; class Actinopteri; order Holocentriformes; family Holocentridae; genus Myripristis; species Myripristis murdjan. Next base: position 1,611,764 of record NC_043985.1, on the reverse strand, counting down.
AATGTGATCAGAAAGGTTAGTTTCAAGTTAAGTGATATACAATGGACTTTTGGCATATAGGCACTTCCCCTATTCCCAGTGCTGCATCTTTAGTCTATCTACCAGACACACACACACACACACACACACACACACACTTTTTTGTCCCTGCATTTCTGAAATGATTACGGCACCGCTGGCCACAATGATCTGAAAACGGAGGTGTTACATCTTTCAGTTTCATGTTCCCTGTATAACACTGATAACCGAGACTCCAACTGAATGTTTTATTGTGAAACTGCAGCGTGGTCACAACAGCATGGCTAACAACCCAGGAAAGACAGGCTGTAGGTTACCTATAATCCCCTTTGAGCTAATCGCTACGGGAGTCATGCCAGCTGTAAATACACAACAGGAGGGAATTTTAGATGTTTATCCATTGGGTTTTGTTGAACATATGGTATTAGAAATCATGATTGAAGCTAATCTGTTAAAAGAATAGTGGAAAGGAAGCATTTCCCTGGGGACTATTTTTTCCGGTGGAGAGACCGTGTCACTCCACCTAATTCCAAGTCATCAGAGCACAACAGTGCTGCTGCTTTAAGGAAAACTAATGTGGAGGACTTTATTATGGTGATGGAATACTGGTGTGAAGAAAGGTTGAAGTCTCTGAAAGTTCATTTTCATACCATAGTGGAATGAATGGGAACCAATGGCTGGGTGAAAGGTTAGAAATTCTAAAATATATTCTAACCTCCTCTATAGTATGACTGACTGCATTCAGAATTGATTAGCAGAAATGTTAACATGCTGAATCACTGGTATGATTCTTTAGAAAGCCATGAACAGTTCTGTCATATCAGAGGTGGTTGATTTTGATTGATTTTTCAGAAAACAGTCAATACTCGCCCGATATTAGTTTATAAACACATTCTACCTCTCTTTCTACCCTTTTACTTACTTTGACTCTCTTTCTGTCTGCTGAGGCATCTTGGTAGATTAGAGCAGAGTTTCTGCCAATTCACACTGATGGTCCAGTGGAATCAAAGTGTTTTCTAATGGGACAGTTATTCACACAGGACCCACAACAGAAGCAGTCTTACAGGTTGGCCTGGTAGCTCACTGAGTCCTGATCACAGCTCCCTAGGTTTGAATCCAACCTCAGGCCCTTTGCTGCATCTCCCCTGCCTTTCCTGTCTCTCTACTGTGACTGTCAAATAAAGCAGAAATGCGAAGAAAATAAAAAAATATTTATTTGGTATTATTCAAGACTACTATCTTCTATCATCCATCAAGACTTGACAGTTCCTGAAAGTCACTATATCCAATATAACAGAGTTTTAAAGGATGCATATCCTACAGCAGGCCATTCCAGCAGGGCTGGGTGGGATTTAGTTCCCATAAAGTAATGTTAATGTTGTGACCAACCAACTGTAGTAAAAATATGTTGCTTGTTGTAACTAGCACTGCAGTAAGATGAGAGCAAATGGCTTAATGGTTGTCAATGTAAAAGTTTACTTGCTAAAAATTTTGGAGGCTTGTAATAACAGAATTGATTTGAGGAAGTCCACAACTGACAACATCACCTGCTGAAGCTCCATAGATGGAAGCCTTTGCCAGCCCTTGCCTCTTGTTGTCTTCTGAAATAATGTGTGGCATGCCACACTAACAAGCTAACTGTTGTTGGTACTATAGTTTGTTGAGAGCAGGTGCAGTTGAAGAGACAATCAAATGGGGGCAGGAAGAAGTTTTTCCCTCATTTTTACAAGTGAAAGTCACTTTTTAATCCGCAGCAAAGCTGCTCATATGTGTCAATACATCTACTAACAGGCCTGAAACCTGCAGAGAGAGGACATTGCTTGCTTACATTAAAAACACACTGAAAAAACATTTTAATTAAAAAAATGCACACTTTCCCATCCCTTTAATAAATGCTGCAATTCATGTTGTTTAACTGCAATGGGTACAGATAATCATTACAAAACGGCGTGTTTAATATTGTTATGAAGGCACACTTTTGCTTCAGTTGAGGCATACATGCACAAGAACACAGGACACAAGAGTAGTCAGCTTTTCACTCATGAAATTGAGTGAAAAACCACACCGCAGACTCACCAGTCATTCTGGTGAGCAACAAAAACCCAGCTTCGGACCAGCGGTGAAGCGTTTTCCACAGCTGATGTAAAATGGGGGTTAGGTTTTCTGAGCTCTGTCAATTTCACACCAAGTAAAACTAAAGGCTCTAACAAGACTTCACTAACTCCTCCTGACTTGCTTTCTGTCCTCTCTATCTATCTCTATCATTATTTCTCAGTCTCTCCACGATCTTCGCTCGCTCCCTCAGTCCCTTGGTATTTCTCAGCTTCTCTGTTTCTGTCACTGTTTTGCTATCTGTCCTCCCTTGGTACTCTCTTTTTGTCTATTGTGCCTATTGCTCTTTTGCATTTCTTTCACTGGTTCAAAGGCCATGACAGCTGGCCGAGAAAACCCTACTGTGTGTGTGGAAATGTGCTGGGAAAAAGCCTCACAATGTGTAATTGAACTTGTAGTTCAACTTCATATTATCCAAAATTTAAAATGTATTTATCTATTGTTTTATTTATAGTTTATTTGGTAGGTACAATATATACATAAGCTGAAAACAGATTTCCAGTGCAAGTCTCACAGTGTTTATTGGGTGAGGCTAATTTGAAACACCCATTCATAGAGGGGCTTTTGTAAAGATAAGATCTTAAAACAGTAAAACACTAAAACAAATAAGAAAGACAACACAAAGTAAACAGAGTAAAGTTGGATACTATAAAACACACATTCAGTAAAAATGTAGTTATAGAAAATTATTATTAACTGCATAGTGTTATGTCAATTTGATATGTAGCTTCCTGTTGTTACCAATAGACTCGTTTACAGCTTACGTCATCAAAAAGCTGCGCACGCACTTTGGTAACAGAAGTACTACTATCTTGCCCTGGCTGGACAAGTTAACAGCATTAAATAATACTGTCAACAGCATCAAAATGTCAGGTTGTGGTGTGTACGGTTGTCAAAATGGGTATTCTAAAGGCAGATTGTGACCATTTCAAAGCAACCAAAGGCGGCTGTGGCTTCAAGCTGTCAAGTAGCTTTGTGTCGACTGGACTGAGGACACGATCCAAAATACTCATGTATGCAGTGCCCATATTGTATCAGGTAAGGTTATGTGTCTACTCTGTGATTTCACTAGAAAGCCTGGGTTGCATAAACTCTAGTCTGTAAAGTGTAGACCCACAAAAACCATTTGATAAATTAAGTTTGTTGGTGTAGTGTTCTTGATCTTTGACAGATAAAGCCCTAGTGTAGCTTGACAAGCTATTTTTCTCTACCATACTTCCGTTACCAGGATGTGCACACAGCTCACATTCGTCATCATTGTTTACAAACAGTAAACGGGTCTATAATACCAACTGGACAGCATCAGTGGAGGTTTCTGTTCACTTACTGGATGCCAGTTTAAATTAAAGAGATAGCTCTCCCATTTTGTAAAAAAAAAAAAAAAAAAAAAAAAAAGAAAGAAAGAAAAAAAAAAGGAATGTTATGTTGAACAGTAATGGTGCTGTCTTCCTTTGATTGTTACTGAGTGTTACTGAAACTGGCTGGACACTCAGACTGTTTGCACAAAACTTGGAGGTTAGTCATGGGCCCAAAAAAGAGCTGCTAAACTTTCCATGTTGACTGGTCAAAAGGTGGTATGGTGGTGCCAATCACAAAAAGCCCTGTCAGTCCAGAACGGATTCACACAACATGGCAAAACTTTGTGTATAAATGCTTACATATGAATGCTTCACTTCTATAGTAAAACCTTTGGATTAAGTGTACCATTGTACAATACGCTTTATACAGAGTGCTAAGTGTCTTACTCAGCATTGCATCCTGATTGAGAAAGTCGGATGGTCTTCTCTAGAAAGGAGGAGGGTGCTACATATTGTTTTATGTATTTATGCATCTCTAATTCCTATCCCCATTATCTGCTCCAAGTCTCAGTCTTAAAAAATTTGATTATGGCATCGGATCACAACATCTTACTTTTAGATGTACCTCATGTTAAAACAAACTGCTTTTAAATACTTTCCATCTCATTGTATGCAAGATTTTAAATTTCTTGTTTCTGATATTTTTGCCCCTGCTTGTAATCGTTAATGTTCTAATGTTAATGTGTGCATGTAATGTTGTCCGTCTGCTGTATGATTGCTGCATGGCAACCCATTTCAGCCAAATAATAGACAATATTAGTAATGAGAAGCAGGGCACTGCCAAAGGAAAGAGCATGTAAACATCTCCTTAATGAAGAGGTTTAAAACTTTATTATTTATTATCCCTGTTTCTCATTGACCGTTACTCTCATTTCATTCAGTTTAGTTTTCTGCTCTATTGAGCTCAACAACCCTCATTATCCAAGCAAACAAAAAACTACTAATCTGACACAACAGATTGGTTCACAGAGGGAAACAAAAATCTCTACATCCATCTTGCCAATGGTCTGCTCCATCTGGTTCTTATAACAGTTTTACATGGTAACACTTGACAGTCCTGTTGTTACTTTTCCCAGCAATTAACAGTCTAAGATTTCAGTGTTAACCGTAGCAGCTGTTGCACTTACCTGTCAAAGGTCTGGCTGTCAAAGCTCTACCTTGGCCTAACACCCGAGGTGCTAGACATATTGAACCAAAATATCAATTCCTATGATTCTACATATAACCATGCTAAGGCTATGCACTACGCAATACAAAGTCATAATGAGGAAGTAATACATACAGAATGATTGAATAATGTGTTAAGTCATTGTTTTACCTTAGGCCAAACAAACAAAAAAAAAAAACCTTGGGTTCCGGTTCCTTGTCATTTAAGGGCATGAGTAGGTAGGGAATTTTTTTTTTTTTTTTTTTTTTTTTCATTTTATTTAGCATTTTAAGGATGGGTAGTGGGGATTTATTTTATTTTATTTATTCATGGGAAGGATGGGTAGGTAGGGATTTTATTTTATTTTATTCTTTTTTTTTATTTTCGGAAGCAATGCATGGGTTGCATTTTAAATATCATTATTTCAATATTTGCATAAGTTACCACCTTTTTAACGGACAGAGCAGCGTTATTACTAGCAGAGGGAGGGGTCTCTGGCTCGCATCGCAGCGCTAGGTACCTGAAGTAGTGCTGGGTATCAATTCAAATTTCAAGAATCGATTCGATTCCGATTCACAAGATTCAGAATCGATTATCACAATTCGATTCGATTTGATCCGATATTGATATATTGTGTCATTTGACAACAAATTAATATAGGTATTCATAATTAAAATGGCTGTAAGACTGGTAAAAATGGCTAGGACCACCTTTTGTAGCCCAGAGGAGATATGTTGCTCAAACACTTGGTATGTTGTGTTAGTGTATGTTTATGAGTTGTAGAACATAATAAATTATCTTGAAGGAGTAGATGTTTACCAGTAAGCGTGACTCAAATAATTTAACAATATGTTAAATTATTATTTGTTTAAAAATGTAAATTACATATCAAACAGACCTAACTATTCAACTATCAATGAATGAGCAGTAGTATGCATGTGGTAACACAGATAAGTAAAAAAAAAAATAAATAAGCCAAAGTGATACCTCTTCTCTGAATAGACAAGATAAGATAAGATAAGATAATATAAGATATTCCTTTATTAGTCCCACGGTGGGGAAATTTCACATATTACAGCAGCAAAGTGGATAGCAAGATATGAAGCATAATTTACACTATATAAGCTAAGCCAGTGTGCTGCTGTGAGCGGAGTGGCAACTCTTCGCTTTGTTACACAATCTATGTCAGTGCGCTGCTGTAGCCTGGAAAGTTTCTCTGCCTTTTGGACTCGTACAGTGCCGGTGTTATGCCAAGGTACGTATCCCCGGAAAAAAATGTGTCCCCTGTCCGGTTTTGCCGATTAAAACATGGGTTTTCAATCAAAGCAACTGCTTAAATTTGCTAACACTAACCCTAAACCTTTCCTAACCCTCACCTTAACCCTCTGCAAAAGCTCGTGGATAAAACTTGACCACTAAAACATCGAAGGTCCGCTCTCCTTGAATGTATGCGCGCTTCTGTCGGCTCCCGCGGACAGGGGACACAATTCTTATCGGAGATACGTACCTTGGCACAACACCCCCGTCATGTTTGCCTGCTGCACTTGCAAATCTATTTGGCACTGTTTCACCTCTTTCACTACATCTGCAAAGGTTTTCTCTTGTAGTCGGATTATTTTCACTGGTGGTTTGTGAGGACAAATCACACACACCGTGCAGAAGTCCATTCTTTCCAGCCAGTGCTGTCGGTGGCGTGTGATTCAATGAAGTTATTTTCCAGAACAGAAGAAAGAAAGGGTTCCGCCGCACACAATGTGGTAACTTTAATATTATTTATTTATTAAAAATCTGGCAACGCGTTTCGCCGCATGGGCTTCATCAGGCATTATTATTATTTTCCAGAACATCACAAATAAGGCGAGTGCAACATACATCAAAATAAAAGCCCTGCTTAACTTTTGACCAATGCCAACAAAGTCACACTCGGTCGCATAGTGCCTTTATTTTATTTTTTTATTTTATTTTTACACAGAGGCCAATGAAATAACCTGACTCGGGGTTAGATGGGACACTCGGTCGGGAACCGGAAGAGTTTTTTTTTTTTTTTGTTTTTTTTTTTGTCTGGCCTTAACATTTCATCAAATGCAAGAAGTCTGTGCCCCTGAAAAAAAAAAAAAAATCATTGTTAACACTAATAAATAATTTTGAATAATATAGTAATATTCAATGAAAGCACAATGCAAGCGGTGCTAATTATAAATGTAAAATAGTGTGTTTTTAAGTGTTTAAAAGTTATGACCTCCCCCCCATGCCTCACAGTGGTTTGGTCCGCATCCTGCTGCCGGCAGAGCGGCAGCTCAGTAACTTTCAGTCCGTCAGCCTGAGAGGCAGCAACCTGATGAGAACTAGCAAGAAAACCTCCTCAAGTGAAAGCCAGTGAGTCATTTATCACACCACTTGTTCATTAAACACAAGGCTGTAATATGAAAAGCGATATTTTTCCCCTGCTTGGTCCAAACCCTGCCTTTTTCAGCTCACTGTTTAAGCTAACAGCTAATGACTGTTTACAGGCTGAAGGTAGTGCAGGACAGTGAGGGAGAGAGAGGACAGACCACAGGAGGAGCAAATACTGAGCTTTTTATTCTTTCAAAAAGTCTGTCAGGATATTAATGTCAGAAATAGTTCATATTTTACTGATATTTTTTTTTACTCTAGATAGATATCTGTTTTTTTGCATTTTAAGTTGCATTATTTTGTGGCATAGTTTCATTTCATTTTCTTATTTGATCTCAAAGGGACAGTGTACAGCTCAAACATATACTGTATGTCACTATCTGATGCCATATCTTGCTTTGTTTTTTGTTGACACTACATTAAATATGTTTTTTTGAAGAGTAGTTTGATGTCAAGGTATTTCCTGTAGTTTTAGAGCTTATTTTGAGTTTCTAGTTCTTGTAAAGCTACTTTGATGGACTGTAGTGGAAATAGAACAGTGAGTAAAGAAAGATTATTGCTTTTTATTGCTTTTAATAGCATTATTTAAAACATATGAACATGCTGAGGGCTCAATACTGTACGGCAAGTTTAAAAGGAGCATAAGAGAGAAAGAGGGAGGTACAGTCATGCCAGGCAGGAATTTTTTCATGTCCCCCCCAACAATTACTCTCAGAAATTTTGCTGTTTATTGTCCCCGCCAATAATGAAATGGGATTTTCGCCCCTGGCTGCAGAGGAAGGAATGGAAGCTCGAATGGCGGAGATGGGGCTGGTGAGGCAGGCGGAGGCAGGCTGTGTGTGATGTGGGCTGGGGAGGATGTAGGTGAGCAGGCAGGTTGTAGCGGTGATCCACAAAAGCTGAGGTAACGATCTGGCGAAGTCTGGGAATGAGAGCTGGGTTCTTGTACTGTAGATCTGATGAATCGATGAAAGGCAGGTGCGCTGAAGGCAAGCAGGATCAGGTGTATAGGGTGAAGCAAGGAGCCGAGAGACACACCCATGTCACTCACTCACACACACACACACACACACACACACACACAGGAAACCACAAGGGAGGAAGAAACACTGGAACACTATGGCCAGGCAGAGACCATAACAGGCCGCACGACAAAATAGTGGAAAAAATAGCTTAAATAAACTTACTTAATACTTTAAAACTAGAAAATTGTGATAATATGGCTCTGATAATATATCTGTTTCCCCTTTTTCTTGTTTCTCCTCAATGTATGTATCCCTTTGTCCTCACTGTATGTTATTCATATAAAGACTTGAAAAAAAAATGAGCAAAAAGAAAGAGACAGAAAGAAGGCTGCTCACTTCTCTCTGTATAAAATGTCTTATTTATTTTGATCACCCGCCAACATGTTTCTACATTCATCAAAAAGTTAAATAGACAGAGTCCCATGTTTGGCTTCCATGAATCATGCTTTTTGTTTGTTTGTTTGTTTTTTAATGTTAATGAGATAAAATAAACATATGAGCAGTCATTTAGAAAAAACGCTGGAGATGCTATAAAAAGCCTTTTCGTTCAATACAACGCCTTTTCAATTTATACATCTTAATGATTCATATTTTCCACAAAGTCAGTGATTTAGCAAAGATTTGCCAACTCATTTGACCCCAGATTTTTGGCTCATAGAAATATGCTCCATCTTCTTTTAAGATGCTGTAAAAAAGTGTGGGATCTTGCAGCAGGACTGGGTCCTCAGTAAGATTGTAAATGTAAAATAGCCAGATTTTATATTATCGGGTCATGGATGTAAGATTTTATTGGTTGTGGATTTCCAAAGCAACATTCCCTTAGCAATAGTGGTATACCTATTACTTCAGTGATTTTTCAACTCTTTAACAACTGCTCAACAGTTCTTGTGCTGATGTCACTAGTTGATATAATACTATTTTGGGAAATCATAAGCTATGATATTGCGTAGGTGCACGTGATGCAACGCTGTCAGAGCCGACCGACTCCAGTGTGTCATTCAGTGCAAAATAATTAGGTCAAAAATGATTTAATATGTTGCAAATACTAGTTGTTTATGTTTATTTATAATTCATTTAGGCGGACAAGGCTACCAGGTAGGCTACTGCCCAGTTAATTAATCTAAAAATAGTAACTTTTTTTTTTTTTTTTTGTATTCCCGCTGCCCCCCAATTAGTCGACTTTTGGTCGAAATTTCAGGACTTTAGTCGACCAAGATTTTCTTTGGTTGGGTTTGGTTGGTATTTTAGAACTCTGATCATTTTTCCTTCCCTTTAGCCAGTTTCCATTTATTCCATGACAATATGAAATGAACTTTTAGAGACTTAAAATTTTCTTCACACCAGTTTTCTATCACTATAAATAAGTCGCCCATAGTAGTTTTCCTAAACGCCGCAGCACTGTTGTGTTTTGATGACTTGAAATTGGATGCAGTGAAATAGTCGCACCACCAGAAAATAGTCCCCAGGGAAAAGTTTCCTTTACACAGCCAATTATCAGTTCTGTGGTTTATTAATAGTGATGACTTTGTTTTTGGTTTAGTATTTTTGGTTTAGTACATTTTTTGTACTCCAACCCCTGTAAAATGTGGATACACTGTAGTAAAGATTAAGATTCAGAAATGTTCCCATGGAGAAACTGTTTCTGGTTAAAACAGTCACGGCATTGCAAAACAAAACATTGGTGACACAGACATAAAAAAACAAGAGTGTGACCACAACAGTGCAGCCACATCATATAAACAGGGTTTTGCCCTGACTAGATGAAGTGGACTGGGTTATATGTGCAAAATTCTGCAATGTTGAGTACAAAGCAATATAGGTATAGTTAAAAATAGAGTGTGGTGGAGAAAAAAAAGCCATACACACCTGACATGATTACAGACCCTCTCTGCCCCTGCTCACACTCATATTTTGAGTGTAATTCATTTGCCAAAAATAGACAAAACACACAATAATCAAACATAAAGATGAATTTAACTGGTATTATTTTTAGTGCCCTGGAGCGAAGCTCAGAGGTCACTATTGTTATCCTGCGTGTTTCTTATTCTTCATCTTATTATAGCGAATTTCGGTTCGCTACTCCTCCCACAGTTTCAAAATACCTATGACATTCTAATTATGAAAACGTGCGTCTCAGTCGGGAATAGTGTGCTATCAGGGCTGGCCCATGGCATAGGCAGTACAGGCAAATGCTAAGGGCGCCATCTGCTGGAGGGGCGCCGCTAGTGGCCAGAGGGGCGCTGGCTGTGTGTGCGTTATTATAAACGGGTGCTTCCCATCCTTAAATGTGATTGGCTGAGCCGCGTTCCATGCCGTTGTAAAATCAGTGTAACCCGCTGGCAGACCGCAGCACAAAATATCCCTGCGCCAGTGTAAGCGGACATAGCGTTGCCTACCAACCAACTACTCTGCGCTCAACTTCCTCGTTTGGTTCCATTTGTTTCAAGACTTTTGTAAACAAAATGTTAGACTTTGTAGTGAATTTTGATTTGCTGGGTGGCCTGAGCCTGGATGAGTGGTTGGAGGAGGTGCTTGGTGTCTGTTAAAAGACGCTGAATTCACCACCAGCAACAATGTTTTCGCCGGTGTGGTAAAGAAACTCCGCCGAGAAGGACGTGACAAATCTTCCCACCACCAAGCCATAACCGAGGCAGACTGCCAGAAGATGAAGCACTTTGAGGCACGAAGTTCAGACACACCTTGGGGGCTTGACTGTAAAGTCTGGTTTGACGTGCAGCTTCATATGGGACGCAGGGCGAACGAGGGCAACCGCAAATTAAAGCCCGACTCCTTCAGCATTCGCCACGATGAAATTACCTAAAATATGTCACCCTGACTGCACAAAAAATCACAAATATGCAGCCGAAAAAACATAGAAAGCCTGTGGGGATTCATATATGAGCAGCCGGGTAACCCGCTGTGTCCGGTGGCCTCCCTGGAGAAATAGCCTACCTCTCCCTGCTGCCTCCTGATCCACCTGCCTTTTATCTCCACCCAAAGCGGACACAGTGTGACAGCGCCGATGTATGGTAAATTAACAGTATACTTTTATTATTATTGTTATTGTTACATCCGACGTTAGGCATACGTCTGCGCAAAAACGCACCTGTCACGAAACGCACGCCACCGTCCCTGCAAAGAGGAGTCCAAACATAATTGAACACTATTTTAACAATTGCACTATTAATGGAAATATCCAATTCAACATTAACGAGCCCAAATAGCCTGATGTGACATGTTGATGTCACTAGATGAAAAAGCAATCTTAGCGTCTGTGTTGCTTGGCAACTGTTCTGTCCACTCTATCTTGCTTGGTGGAAGAATGAATAGTTCTCAGTTTCTCTTGTGTGTTTATTTTATGGGCTCTATGTAGGGTAACTGTTTTATAAAAGCAATAAGCCCCGAGAAGCCGTGAGTTACAGTGATTTTACAACTCCGCTGCGTGTCGTGCCTCAGAACGCCCCTCAGCCGTTGTAAAATCACTGTAACCCACGGCTTCTCGGGGCTTATTGCTTAAATAATGTTGCACTTTCTGTTCGATCTGAGTATGTTGGAACAGTGTAGCTTGGTTGGTTAAATAAATGGAGAGAGAGAGAGAGACAAAACCTCCAAAGATATATTTCCGTTTACAGTTTTGTGCAGTCAATAAGAGAGAGAAATGAAGTCTGCTGAGTTAACGTCTTTGTCCAGTTCAGCACTGAGGTGAGGACAGCAACTCAGTAGCCACTCATGTGCAGACACGCCCCTTTTTTTATTGGCCCAGGCCCCAGTGGCATGGTGGGTAGTGTCTCTGCCTGCCATGTAGGAGACCAGGGTCCAACTCCCCACCTGGGCAGGAGCGATAACTTGACACAACCTGCAAACAGCATAGGGCTGCTGGTTTAACACATGGCCATGCGGTTGCAAGGGTGGCAAGCACAGTCAGAGTTTCTTCTTACTGTTTCAGTGATTCAGACAGAGGTCAGACATACAGCCCCCCGGCAACGGCCCCCGAGGCACTCTCAAAATTTCCGTGCGGGAATTTTCTAGTTATTATTATTATTGTTATCATTTTTGTTGTTGTTGTTTTCAGGTTATCTGTAGATATCACCATAACGTTGTTGTGAATTCCATGATATCCATAATAACTGGGTTGTGAAAATCTTACATTGTGACAACCTTAGAATTAATGAATGAAAACTCTGATTTGTTTTTAGAGGTTTCTTATCTGTGGTCCAACAAATCCTCCAACCCATACGACCACATAGATACAACCCACAGGGGAGCCTCTAAAATGACCCCAAAGGACCATTTCTAAGGTAATTGTTAAGGTTAGGGGAAGGTTTGTCATAAGGGTGGGTTAAGGTTAGGAAAAGGTCAGGCCTAAGGCTACGAAACATTAATATCTGCTAATAGCGGCTAGTGAATCTTAACCACCAAAAAATGACACTGCTTTCATTTGAGATTTGAACTCAGGTTAGCTCAGTAAAACTCATGTTAATTGACCTATGTGCCACCCCACCAACCTCCTTATGTGGACTTTGTCACTCCCTTAGTACTACACCACAGTAACATTATTCATAGGTCATAATTATAGCTCATAGTAAGCTGCTATACAAATGCCCTATGGGGTCATTTTTTCTGGAGGACAGTCTGCTATAGCAAGATGGCGTTACTTCAAATACTATTGCCAGCGGATGCTATGTTTTTTTTTCTTTGATCCAGTGTATATGTATTCCAGACAAAATGGGCCAAACATTCAAAACCACTGGTATGGTTAATCTAATTTGTCACAGGATGGCACTGCTTTAACAGTGACAAATATATGACAACGCCATGCTCAGGAACAGAATTATCAAATGCATTGGAGAGTGGCTTCCCAAGTTTCTACACACTGATGGAAAGTATCCAGTGTATGAGCAGAGGCCATGGTGATACATCCTGTGTGCAGGTATTTATAGGACTTTTGTGAGGAGATGGCTGTACGACTTCTGATAGGACATCACCATGCTGTAACTCGTAAACATGGTAGTGTGTCCAAGTGTTATAGGGACACTGTGTAGCTGTTGCAGACATTGGTTCTCTAAGATAATGGTGGAGGCGGACATGCAGCTTCCCATCACCTGTAAGCTTCTCTCTTGCTTCTTTGCTCTAGTTCCCTCTCTTTCCTCTTTTCTCTTACTTCTTATCTCTCTCCCTCTCACTCCTTTTTTTTTTTTTTTTTTTTTTTAAGGCAGAGTGCGTAGGAGGCTTCACTATCATTGCAGTTTCTTCTGTGTGCTGGCAGCCAAACATTGATGGTGTGTGTGTGTGGGTGGGAGGTCTGACTCTTCATAGACTGCCAAGATCAGGAAGGAGAAGGAGCAGAAGAGACGATAGACAAAAAGAAAGGGAACAGAAGTGAGAGAGAAGCTAAGGGAGGGGGGAAGAGGTGGACAAAAAGGGATTTGGTGGCTACAATAATAAATGTTTCTCTACAAAAAAGTTGACAGTTAAAAGAAGAATAGGAAATCAAGGTTTTGCAAAAACAAAATTATAAAAGCACAGAGCCAGTCATAATATGTATGTGCTGTGAATGCAGAACACGTGGCTGCTAAACAATACACAACCAACTTTTCTAACATGTATTCAGTACTTTCTTTTCTTTCATTCATTCTTTCCTTCTTCCCTTCTCTGTCACTCTCTCCCCATTTTTCTCTGTCTCCGTGCTTCTCACAAATCTCTTTAAAGATTTTTTTTTTTGGCATTTCTGCTTTATTTGACAGTCACAGTAGAGATAGACAGGAAAGGCAGGGGAGAGAGAGGGGATGACGTGCAGCAAAGGACCTGAGGTCGGATTCGAACCCCGGACGCTGCGATCAGGACTAAGCCCTGGTACATGGTGCTCACAAATCTCTTTATGCAGTCAGCAGAATCTAATCTGAAGTATCTCCATATTTTGATGCACAGACTGCCTCTTAGGACTTTCTTTTCAAGCAAGGGCAGCTTTATTCAAGGATTATTCAATAGAAGAGATTTTTTATATTGTTATTTTTCTGCTTTGGGACATTTCCAAGCATTACATTATACAGTTTTGCACTGGAAGTCTTCTTTCCGGGGTGATTTGAAGCACAGGAGATTCATTTAAATGTTTTTTTTTTCTCTCTCTCTCTTTCCATCTTTCTCACATGAGATGTTTTCAGGCAACAAGAGATACTTTAGTTCTTTGATTCAAAGTTTTATTCATTGCCAGAAAGACTTGGCATGTTTTTAAGCACACAGGATCTTGTTTAATTGAAGAATAATTGGGTGGTTTTGCTATTGCATACTTTTTTTGTTGTTGTTGTTGTTTGTTTTAGAGAGTACACCATCTACTATCTTATTTTCTTTTTTGGTGTTATTGAGTAGAAAAATCTTTTTTTTCTTTTTTTTCAAAATGAGAGACCTATCCCTTTAAAAAAATCATGGTCATCATCCAGCTGACTGACTAAACGTGATTTTGCAGGTTGTAGTTTCATGAGCTGTTGCTTTGGTAACAAGTTACATTAAAGACACTTGCTTTGAGGAAGCATAAATCCAAGGTTAATGCCAAACTGTCAGCGAATGAATTCAGCTTCTTATCCACTTTGAACAGTGACTGATTGGAAATTTCAATAACATTTTTAGGGCACACTTATTAGCTATCAATTAGCTGTTTGGGCAATAGTTTGAGTTTGAGCAATAGTAATTTATTAGCTCGGTATTAATCATTATTAACTACTCATTAGTTCCTCATTTTGCATGTCTTATTCTATGCACTAAAAAAGTTTTAGGAGTTTTTTTTTTTGTCAATAAGCCCATAATGAATGCTCACTAACAGTAAGAAAGTACTTGGTTAAGGTTACGGTAAGGTTAGATTTTGGCATAAGAAACACTTTGTTACAATAATGGAATGTAACATAATGTATTGGATGCATGTAACATTTGCAAAAAACAGACACCACTGTCACTTTGTGCCAGACTCAAACTCAGGTCACCTGGGTGGAAATTGGTTGTTTGACCCATCTGCCAAACCTCATGCCTCCTAGCATGGACTTCAGACTAAGTGATCACAAACATTCTTTGATAGGGGCTTATTTAAAAAGAAGACAGGCAGCTTTTTGTGGTGTCAGACATTTCAAGCAAGAGGGATTTTATGCTCTACAAATTTTATGCATTGCAAGTAATTTTTTTTCTTTTTCTTTTCTCTGTGTGGGCTACCTTTCAAGTGAAGGTTTTATATAAGAAGAAGCTGAAGTCTTTTTCAACCCATTCACAATTGCACAGAGACTGATGTAACTAACCTCTTGAGTTTTACAATAGATTACAGCAGAGAAAAATAGAAACTCACTGCACCTTGGATGTTTGAGAAAAAGGGATGGTTGGCTGAGAACTGTTTTGTAATTGCAGTAATCAAATAGGCAGAAATAAATTTGCTGAAATAAATCAAAGTAAGACACAGACACAATTTTTTTATGTAATATCAATGATATTAATTACAAAAGTTTATTTATTTATTTATTTGTTTATTTATTTTGACAGAATTATAGGCTTTTACTGAATCCTAGATGTATTTGATGCTTTCCAAAAATGTTTTCAAGGGAGTGGAGTTCTTTACTCTGTGCAACTTGTATTCCATTTTTATTTAATAGTGTTTTTGAGAGCATGAGGGGTTTGTTGTACACAAGCAAAGCTGTTTACTTAATAAGAGTTTGATTTGGTCCAGCCAAGGCTGCTTTTCAGGGGTTAGCTGTAATTTCAAGCAAACTACAGTGTATTCATTCCAGGCTTTAATCAATGCAAGTAAGGAGACTTTGTTGCTGCAAGCAAGTGGGATTTAATTTATTACAAAAAAGAGCTTTCTTTTTTTTGACATTGGCTGCTCTACAAGTGAGTGATTTTATATTCAGAGTTGAAAGGCGGGTACAGTGAGTGTGGAGAAAGCCTTCATGCAGAGAGAGCTCAGTGGAAATGTGGAAAGTACTTTAAACCATTGAATGTAAGATGAATATGAATGTGTGTTTTTGTATGTATTGTAGTGTTTGTATCTAACAGGATCTAAATCTTTATGTTCCATATTTATGTCTACCTGTATGCATGCGTGCATGTGTGCGTGCGTGTGTGTGTGTACTTGCACTGGAACCAATAGCTGGTACATTAGTGGTTATTTAGGCATTTAATTGGCCTATTGATGTGTCATCCAAGTAATCAATCACCCAAAGGAGAGCAGGTTTTATACAGGGGTAAACTCTTGTCAGGGAAATGCTAAATTAAATAGTGAATAAAAAAAAAACGGTAAATAATGAAAATTACCATGAAATTGCTGCTAAATTATCCAGAAAAAAAGAAAAAAGAAAAGAAAACTCCCAAAATAACTCCCAAAAAAGAAGAAAAGGAAAAAAGGAAAAAGGAAAAGAAAAAAACCTTAAAACCATATTATAATATGTTACCATATACAGTGCCACCAGAAAGTATTCACACCCCTTCAGTTTTTTCACATTTTGTCACGTCACAGACTTATTCTAAAAATGATTTGAGTATAGTTTTCTTTTAAAAAATCTACATGAAATATATAATATATAAATATATAACATATGTTATGTTACAATTTTTTTTTTTTCAATTGTTTACACACAATTTTGAAAACAGGGCTCCTTTTTTCTAAACACCTCACACAATTAACCAAGCACCACACCCAATTTGCGGAACAGCCCAGTTTGTTTGCAAAATGAAACATATCAGCCAAAACCATAAACAAATTGATAAAAATCTTATTTTGTTCTCACGTCACTAACACTGTCTTTCAGTGATCGTACACTGTTTCAGTCTATTACATACTACCGTAATAAATTCAAAACACATTTGTAAAAACCCTTTTTTAAGAAATAGTAATGGAATTTATTCAGAAATATTGTTTGAGAGCATGGTTATGGGATAATTTAGATGACAAAAATATATTTACAAACCCAATACATTCTTCATGATTACTTTGAGGTATACAGAGAAAGTACACAAGTACTCTAAACGTACCAAGCACTGCCCAACACTGATGCTAACACTGAAAATATTTATTTCTTACCATATACTCAGTTATAGTAACATGTCAATCAACAAGGAAAATCACAACAAAATAGTAGTTTTCTTCTCTGTAGACAAACAGGACACTGAGGGAAGCTGCACTGAGAGTTCAGTCAAATCTCAGCAGAAACACAGCAGACAGTCATTCTTCTTCTTTGTTCAGGTGCTATCACTTCTTCAGGTCCCTCTCTACCTCTTCCTCTACCTCGGCCTTTCCTCTACCTCCTTCTTCTCCTCTTTGAGCTCCTCCTCTCATTCTCACTCTCATTCTTCTAACTCCTTCCATTTTTGTTGAAGACAGGTGAACTCACCTGCTGGCTTTTAGACCTACCTGAGTGCTGTATTTTCAGTTCAGCACATGTGTGTTTCCACACCAGGTCGATGTGCTTATCCAGTGTGTTCATTAGTGTGCTCACTGGCAGGCCAGGGCTTTGGAATGAGAAAGAAACAGCCTTACAATCCTTATCTGTGTCTGACGGGTGAAAATGTGTGTAGAATTTTGCAAATCACTGTGTGTAATGTTTTGCAAAAAGTGTGAAGCTGAGTTTGTGCTTATTACACCTGTGCAACTCTGCACAGGTGTTTTGCTTCTTGTGTGTAAAGATTTGTTAATTATGTGAAAATTTTCCTTTCAGTGTGTAAACAGCCATAAAAAACTGTAAAACACACTCACATACACATTTATGTATATATGTGTGTGTGTCTTTGTGTGTTTTTGTGTATGTGTGCGGCGTGTGTGTTTTTGAGAAAGAGAGAGTAAATATATAAGGGTGTTTTGGTGATGAATCATTTCCAGGAGGACAGATGGACACACAAACAGCACCTTTCAGTGATTCACCTTGTATACCTGCATAGCTAAACACACACACACACACACACACACACACACACACACACCACACCACATAGGATTGGGAGGATGTCTCCTGGGTAATCAGATGTTCAGCACTATGTGATTTGGGTGTTTTGATTAGGTGCCATACACTGCTGGATCCAAAATGGGCTGCTGCCCTGTTTCTCGTGGGTTCCCATGAGGACACGATGCCAACTTTTTGGCCAAGCAGCCTCATAGCATTGAGGAAATTCAGACACTCTAAGGGCCAACTACATTTTTTAGCAGGCCATTATAGCGTAGAAAAGGGTGTCTGGAAAGATCAAGAATCATAGGGAAACTAACAACGGACTCCTTGATCAGGTCATGGCTGTGCTGTGGATACGTTCCATCCTCCCTGTGGTTGTAGTGTACACAATCAGTTTCGGAAGGGAAATGTCTTTAAGCAGCCTGTGCTTTAGCTTGTCTTTTTTTCTTTCTCTTGTTCAGTCACTCACTCGCTGTCCCCTTGTCCTCTGTCTGTTGATTCAGCTTCAGTGCTTTACCCCAAAACCAACTAAAAACAGAGCACCCATTGTCTTGTTTTTGTTGTGAAAGCAATATTAGTAGCCTGAAATTCAGACTGAATAGATTAAAATCTGCAAACCAATCACTAGTGACTGACTCCAGCCGCTGTGATGTAGCTTTTGCAGTTGACATGCCGGCTGCTTTAGCCAGTTTACACATTTTGCAAATCAGCCTAACCTAGCAACTTTAATCTGATCTGATCAAAATTTGTTAGTGAAAGGGGTTAAAAGTGCATGAGAGGGTGGTAGAAACCTCTGTGTTCTATCTAAAAACCATAACCACAAAGACTTACAAAATATAGATACAAACATACAAAATCAACAATATATTTTATATAATAATATTCAAAAACTGCATTATAAAATTAATCACGCTACAGTTAAAAGGGTGCAAAAAAAAAAGGTGCATTACAGTTTTAACAGCACAAAAAAGTTACTACATAAAATGATTTGTCTGATTAGACAAATGAGCAAATGACAGACAGATGGTTGATCCAGTCACTTGCTATGTATTTTTGTCAAGGCTCCTTGCTGCCACCCCTTTTGCCAATGGTTTGTACCCAAACGGCCAGACTCTGTTTTGTAAAGTGAACAATGGAAACAAAATCAGGGTATATTTGTGCCAGGCTACTGACAACTGAATCAGTACCAGCTGCTTGGTAGAGGTAGGATTTGAACCGGCACCTCGTTTGAAGACAAGAAAAGTGAATACTTCAGACCACTACCAAATCAGTGAAACAAATAAACAAATAAAAGTGCTTTAATAAGTACAGCTAAAATATAGCAGCATTTTGCTGGTTCACTGGTGGTAATTTCAAGCCCTGATTGAGTTGCTTAAGAGTAGAAAGGCTGTTGTGAATTTCAGAAATATTTCATCTTAAAATGTTCTTCCATGACTTCTGTGCAAACAAGTGTCTTAAGATTTTAAAAATGTTGTGAGGGTATAGTATCTATAATTATATTTACCCTTTTGCTGATGGCTTGCTGGCCCTCTCCTCAACAAGGAACTAGTTTTGTTCCAATTTCTGAATATAATTTTTAGAGTGTTTCAACTAGACAGAAACTGTTTCAGCACCTGATAAGCTGGAACCAAATACATGAAGTGGGAACCAAGATGACCACAAGAATTGGTGTGTTATTCTACAGGGAAAGACAGAGACAGTGAAGAAGTCAAAGACATGTAGCGGTCTTCTGAAGAAACAAAGATACTGCTTTCAGTTTGTACATCTCCAGAATTTCAGGAAAACACTGAAGAGATTGTGTCTCAAATTGATGAAGGTGAAGGCTTGGTTTGTTAGAACCCAAAGGGATATTATCAATAAATTAAAAAAAAAAAAAAAAAAAGAAATAAGAAGAACAGAGACGTAACGGCACCTTTGTCCCAGTGGTTCCATTCCAAACCAGTTCAAACGTAGGCCACTTCACTAGTTAGCATCTTGATTCCAAGAATCCCAGACGGGACCAGTTCAAGAACCAGAACTGTTCTGGTTAAAAATAGAGTAGGTAGAAGTATAGAGCCTTCAAATCTGTAGTATCCTTATAAGGACATTTTGTCCTCAAAAGGATATAGGGGCAAGAGCATACACATGCATACACACTTCCACCACATACACTAATGTGTTTTGTCTGCTCTTTTTTTCCAGACATATTGAGAACTGGACTGGTCTGCAGGTCCTCAGGGATGTGGATATGGAGTTATACACGGGCCTGCAAAGGCTGTAAGTACACAGACATTTATGTTTACATTTCCCACACACAGAAATAGCTGCTTCACAAAGGAAAACATAAGAGTATTCATGTTTCTACCTTGTTGATGTTGGCTTACATTAGAAAAACCTCTTACATCCTTATTCTCAACTCTTCCCTCACTACTGCTTTGTGAATTATGAGTGGCAATTTTACAAACAATCCCCTTTCACCGTAACATTTCATTAAGCAACTTACCGAGCTGATATGATTCAGTTTAGTTTCTTTTGTTACCTTGATACATAGCAGGTTAAAACATTTAACCCTTTAGGAGGCACTTTTATGTTTTATAGAAAACATGAAATTAAGCTAAATTTTTGTTATGGTTTTCGTTTGGCTGACTCTAAGGCAAAGACACGACACAGTCAGATGGTAACAGTCAAACAAGTATTTATTTGTGAGCAGGGGAATGTAGATGGTGAGGGGAAGCCAGGTGTGGTGAGCGATGGGGAACAAGGTCTGTTTGACGGCTTGCTGGTGAGGGTGGCAGATGTACATGCAGAGCTGGACAGCTTGGCAGAGGAGATGGTGGGCTCAAAGGGGGAAGTGGGCTCAAAGGGAGGACAGGAGATCCAGAGCTGGAGCAGGCGACAGGAGTCAGGACTGGGTCTGGACACAGAAAACAGGGTTAGAGATACAGAAAGCAGGATGGAGCTGCAACAAGTTGTTATGTCACTGGACAGTGACCGACAGGAATAACTGAATCAACAATCTGGTGAGATCTGGAGGTTGGAACCGGGCTTATGTAGATGGTGGTGATTGGTGATGCCATGCAGCTGAGCACGCCTGCTCCTGACTCCGCACACCTGGCCTGCAATCACACCACACACACAGACAGGGAGAGAGAGAGAGAGAGTAAGAAAGAGACACACACTAGGAAGCAAGGGGCATGACAGTAACCCCCCTCCTATGAGCGCCACCTGGCGCACATCTGAACTGGTCGGGATGTTGCTGACAGACGTCCCTGATGAGTGTAGCATCCACTATGCTGCGCCGGGAGACCGTACCCCTACCAGTCAACCAGGTACTGATACCATCCGCCACAGCGACGGACATCCAAGATGTGCCGGACGGTGTACACTGGATGATCATCCACCATCCGAGCGGGAGGAGGAGCAGTGGCGGGGGGGAGAGGGGACTGGACATGACTAGTTTAAGCTGGGATACATGGAAAGTGGACTGATGTAACAGCAATAGCACTCTCCCGGGCAGGGAACAGTGGAGGCTGATAGCCAAGCGAACAGAGAAAGGGAGAAAGACCAGAGGAGGAATTAGTGAGTGTATTGTGGGCATACTCCACCCAGGGTAACTGAGAGCTCCAGGAGGAGGGGTTGGCAGAGGTGACACAGCGTAGAGCAGCCTTGATCTCCTGGTTAACCTGCTTTGTCTGGCCATTGGTCTGAGGATGGTACCTGTGGAGAGACTGGAGGTTGCTCTCAAGGCAGCACAGAATGCCTTCCACACCTGAGATGTGAACTGGGGTCCTCTGTCAGAGACAATATCAGAAGGTAATCCATGAATACAGAGGACATGTTGTACAAGGAGACCAGCTGTTTCCTTGGCAGAAGGAAGTTTAAGAAGGGCAATGACATGGGCAGCTTTTGAAAAACGATCAATAACTGTAAGTATTGTAGTATTACCTCCAGATGGGGGAAGGCCTGTAACAAAATCCAGAGCTATGTGAGACCACAGACAGCTGGGGATAGGTAGAGGACGGAGCAGACCAGAACTGGATTTATTTGAGGTCTTGTTTTGGGCACAGATGGAGCAGGCTGACACAAAGGACCTGGTGTCTGCCTCCATGGTGGGCCACCAAAAGCGTTGCCGGAGGAATGAAATAGTCTGATTCACCCCAGGGTGACAGGTAAGGCGAGAGGAATGTGCCCACTGCAATACCTGGGAGCAGACAGAGTCTGAGACATAGAGAGAGTTAGGTGGCCCATGACCTGGGTCAGGCTGGGCATTCTGGGCTTGACAAACCTGAGATTCAATCTCCCATGTTACAGCAGCAACTATGCAGGAGGAAGGCAATATGGGCTCAGGGTCAGAACTCTTCTCCTCACCAGCATACAGACAGGACAGGGCATCAGGTTTCACATTTCTGGAACCTGGACAATAATGGCCCTTTTCCATTAGTATCTACTCGGCTCGACTCTACTCGCCTCGACACGGTTTAGGTGGTTTTCCATTACAATTGAGTAGCACCTCGCCGTGAGTGGAGTCGTCATAGCAAGGCGGCGCACCGTCCAGCTCCCTCTGGATTCTTTGGGCCGCCACCAAGCTCAGAAAAGTCTCCACGTCTTTATTTGACCCCGATAGCGGTTTCCTTGCAATTTTCCGACTTTGACAACTTCACTGACGATCAATGTGCGCGGCCGCTGTTGCCGTTTTTTTTTTTTTTTTTAAATGTCGGGTTTTGTTTTCGTGCAGGAGTCGCTCTCGTCACTCGCTGTCCAATCAGTGGCCTGCGCAGCGTTTACGTCACATTTTCAGCTCGACTCAGCTCGACTCAGCTCGCTTGGAACCCCGGCTGAGTAGGTCCCAAAATGGGACCTGCTACCAGGTACTACCACCTAATGGAAAAGCTCTTAAACCGAGTAGAGTCGAGCCGAGTCGAGCTGAGTAGGTACTAGTGGAAAAGGGGCATAAGTGTGAAATTAAAACAGCCAAAGAACAGGGCCCACCTTGCCTGACGAGAACTCAACCGCTTGGTGGTCTGGATGTATGAAAGATTCTTGTGATCCATCCACACGATAAAGGGATGCTCCACGTCCTCCAGCCAATGCCGCCACTCCTCCAAAGCGAGCTTTACTGCTAGTATCTCTCGGTTGCTAATGTCATAATTCTTCTCTGTGGGTGAAAATTTATGAGCGGAAAGCACAGGGATGCAACTTATTATCAATGGAGGAGCGTTGGGAGAGAACTGCACCTACCCCGGTGTCTGATTCTGTGCAAAGAGTGTGGAGTGGAGTGGAGATGAAGCAATGCCTGAACTCAGAAAAAGCGTTTTTAGCTTCAGGTGTCCAGTGAAACGCAGATGTGGTAGAAGTGAGAGCTGTCAGGGGAGCTACAATCTGGCTATAATTGTGGATGAACCTATGGTAAAAGTTGGCGAATCCCAGAAAGCGCTGCAACTGCTTGCGGCTGGTGGGGACAGGCCAGTTGGAGAGAGCAGCGACTCTGGCTGGATCCATGCGCACTTCACCCTGAGAGATTATGTAACCCAGGAAAGAGACAGTGGAGACATGAAATTCGCACTTCTCTGCCTTGCAAAACAGCTTATTCTTCATTTGTGAGGCCACGTTACCAGACGAGCTAAACACATTTTATGCTCGCTTTGACCTCCTCAACAGAGAGTCAGCTGTAAAGTCTACTCCGCCTCCAGAGGACCGGCCACTGTCAGTATCCACAGTGGATGTGAGGAAAGTCCTGCTGAAAGTGAATATGAGTAAAGCTGCTGGGCCTGACAACATCCCTGGCCGTGTACTAAAAACATGTGCCAACCAGCTAGCAGATGTCATTACTGACATTTTCAACATATCGCTGTCACAGGAGAGTGTTCCCGCCTGCTTCAAGACAGCCACCATCATCCCTGTGCCTAAAAAGTCTGCAGTGTCTGATGTAAATGACTACCGCTCTGTGGTACTCACCCCCATCCTGATGAAGTGCTTTGAGAAACTGGTTCTCCAGCACATAAAGAACAACATCCCTGCCAGTCTGGACCCTCAGCAGTTTGCATTCAGAACCAACAGATCCACAGAGGATGCCATCTCCACTGCTCTCCACTCAGTCTTCACTCACCTGGAGAAAAGCAGCACCTACACCAGAATGCTGTTTGTTGATTTCAGCTCAGCTTTCAACACAATCTCCCCCATGAAGCTGATTGGAAAACTGAACACTCTGGGCATCAGTACCACTCTCTGCAACTGGATACTGGACTTCCTCACAAACAGACCCCAGTCAGTTTGGATTGGCAGTCTCTCCTCCTCCACTCTAGTGTTCAACACCGGAGCGCCCCAGGGCTGTGTGCTCCGCCCCTCCTGTTCACGCTGTACACCCACGACTGCAACCCCCGACATGGAGAGAACTCTATTGTGAAGTTTGCAGATGACACCACCATCATCGGCCGGATTTCCAACAATGATGAGTTTTCATAGCGGGAGGAAATCAACCATCTTGCAGAATGGTGCACAGAAATCAACCTACTGCTCAACGTCAGCAAAACCAAAGAGCTGATAGTTGATTTTAGAAAAAAGGAGGCGAAGATACACAACCCTGTCTACATCAATGGAGCTGAGGTGGAGCAAGTGAGGAGTTTCAAGTTCCTGGGAATCAACATAACAGAGAACCTATCATGGACTTCACATATCTCTGCCCTGGTTAAAAAAGCTCAGAAACGGCTGTATTTCTTAAGGAAACTTAAGAAAGCAAAATTCCCACGCCAAGTTCTTGTCAACTTCTACAAAGGAGCGATTTAAAGCATCCTGACTGGAAACATCACAAACTGGCATGGGATGTGCACGGCCCAGGACAGGAAGACTCTGCAATGACTGATTAAAACTGCCCAAAACATCATTGGTACCCATCTACCAAGCCTCAGTGATATCGGGGAGGTGAGGTGCCTGCACAGAGCCAAAAGTATCCTAAAAGACAACACCCACCCCAGCCACAGCCTGTTCACCCTGCTGCCGTCAGGCAAAAGATACAGAAGTATCCACTGCCGTACCACCAGACTACAGAGCAGCTTCTTCCCACAGGCTTTGAGACTACTAAATGCACCATCTGCACTCCTCCATGTTTCATAATTCTATTTTTTATACAATCAGTTAATCAGTCAAGAGGGAACCACATTTTAATTTCATTATACAACCTGTTGTATAATGACCAATAAACTTCCTTGTATCCTTGTATCCTTGTAGTCATGCTTCCTTCATTCAATTCTTGTGTAGCAGTCCGTGCAAGTGCGTGTACAGTGTGTGCTTGCATTTTAAAGGACCATACAAGTGATTTTGAATGTTTAGCCTGCTCACTATAATTAACCCACATTTTATATTGCAGCAAACCAGTGATGGATACAGGTGTGAAGAAAGTTTGAAGTCAAGTTAGTAATTAGTGGTGACATTAATTAATCGCTGTGGTATTAGTGACTTCCCTGTGGCCTGGAAAGAGGGTGTCAGTGAGTGGGAGAAAAGTGGTGTCCTGGTGTTTCGGCTGATAAATGTTATTTTTCAAACAGCTGGCATGGCATTTGGTTGCTTTGAAGACAACTTGAGAAACTATTACATCAAGGCATTGATTAAATGTCACCTTGTAGGTGAAATGGAATGCTCAAATCTTACTCTTACTTGCTCATTTATTTTGAATGGCAGTCAAACAACCATGGTGCCAGCAGTTCAGGTTACACTGTACATTAAACAAAATTAGTGGACACCCTTCAGCCAGTGTAAACCAATGCAATAATGGTCCTCATTTGACTTTACAGTGAGTGTTACCCACGTCCGATGTGAGTTTTTACTAATCTGCTGTAAGAGGCTTTTCTATCCTGACAATCTAGATGGATACAAAATTAGGTGAAACACATGAAAATGGCCAATTTCAAAGTTACTAAATGACAGCACAAAATATTTCATCAAAATATGTTGTCCTTCAAAATCAGTTAAAAAGACATAAAATGTTTTATTCACATGTCGACCTTCTGTCCACATGAAAATGGCATTATTGGTCACAGAACTTTAGGAAAATGCTCTCCAAAGGGTTTTTTTTTTTAAATGTCGTTTTCAAAACAAATCAACAAAACTGCTGACTTAACACAGGTGTAAAGCTGATGATGCATTTTTTTCAACAACTTCAATTCATGTGTGACTTTTTGGGGGAGCACAACCTCCTCCTTATCATCTCTCTTTATTTTCCGTACAGATTTGGACATTGTTTTGAACCATATTTGCTCATGCATTTGCAGCTAACTCTTGGACATTAACAAACTGCTGCAGTCACTCCTCAGCTTCTTAGTGCATGATCATAGCTCTTGCTCTTTGTACAAGATATATCCATCTCTGCCTTCTCATGTGTATAGTTATTTTTGAAAATGCTTCCATGTTTTTATATGAAGACCTTCATATAAAATGAAAATGCACCTGTGCATTTTCAAAAAAAGAAAGAAAGAAAGAAAAGAAAAAGAAAAAAGAAAAAAATACTTCTCCATGTGGATGTAATCTAACTTGCTCACAACTGAAATCAATAACAACTTGCTGTACCAAAACTCCTCATTATAATCTGCTTTCACTTCTTTGGATTACTTTGCTTTGTCTTATCTCTTAAAGGATTGTTAGCATTACGTGTAATCTAAGAAAACAAAGATCATTTCCAGTTTCCTGATGTACAAGTACCATCAGTACCATCTAAACAGGTTAAAACATTAGAGGCCACTTTTCAGCTTGTGTTCTTTGTTCATGTCTGCCCTTACAAGTATTTGCATTGCATCCCTCGACGTGATATTTTGTCGTGTTCATTGGAAATAGGAAAATCCACTGAAGACCTAGTAGCAGCTGGCCGTAGCTAGTGTAGACCTAATCTTCCTTCTTTTCACGTTTCTGCTCATCTCTCTTTCCTTGCCATTTATTCCTGTTGAGCACAACTCAGCAGGGGAACACATCCATGTCTCCACCGTCTATTAAGTTGTAATGACTTCAGAGACAGTGGGGGGTTGATTTTAATTGAATTTCATTTGATAGGGTTAAGACTGAAGCTGATGGAGGGGTTGCGGGGCCGGCAGGATAAAGACAGAAATAAGACTACAAAAAATAAATGGTTATGGTTAGGAAAAGCTTAAGGCCAACACACACCGGCGGCGCAGCGACCCAACACAAACTGGAAGCGTCGTGCTGTACGTCAATAACCTTCCTCATTTGATAACAAATAAAAAATTATATGACCAACATAATTCATTACATTTCATTTATTTATTATACATGAAAATAATTAAACACAACATTTTAGTTATATGTAAAACTGCCATGACTCATTTAAAAACTGATTTACAGCAAAGTGAAGACAGTAACGTTTTAAATTCATGTGTTGACACCCAGTAACGTTACTGAAACTGGATTTCTCACCTGAAGAGCCAATCTCCAGAGCTATAGCTTGCTATAGCTCGAAAATACAGGAAAGTGCCACAGAAGCAGAGAAGAAGAGCAGCTACGGAAGCTGGGATGGACATCCAGAAGGGAGAAAATACGCTTTCAGGCGCGTTGATGCTGGAAAAAGGACAGTGGCGTGAAAGGTAGCGGCGCGGCGCGTCGACGCGCGTCTAGCCGCCAGTGTGTGGGCATACATAGAAAATAATGGGGGCGGCTGTTTGATGCACGTCGTATGCCACCAGTGTGTGTTGGGCTTTAGAGTTGTTAAAGTCAAGGAAAAGTTTGTTATAATGGTTAAGACTAGGAACCGCCCTGTCCTTGCTCTTGGGGGAGATTTTGGTCCATGGATTTGGCCCATATCTGTTGGGTTTCTGTAAAGTGCATTGAGACAACTTTTGTTATGATTTGATGCTGTACAAATAAAATTGAAATGAACTGAATTGAAAAAGGTCAGGGCTAAGGTTATGAAATGTAACACTACCTAAAAACAAAGATCCTGCTTGGATTTGAACTCAGGTCAGCTGAGTGAAACGTTTGTTGACTGACCCATTTGATGCCACCACCACCAGCCTCCTTATACGGACTTTGTTACTCCCTCAATACTGCACCACAGTGTCATCATTTATAGGACCACATGCTAATGTACAAATGACATATATTTGTTTGTTTGTTTTTTGGCTGAAGAATGGTCTAGCTAAGCTATCACAGAAAAATCACATCAGAAACATCAGATTTTCCAGAAGACACTAAACCCTGTTGTCTGAACCAAATGCTCCATTGCCTGAACCCACTAATTGAATCAGTCACTCTTTTGGCAAAACCATCAGCACTTTTCACCTGTTTAGACACAACTTACCAACACATTTTCATTGTGATGCACCTGTGTTCCATAATGGTGAGCACTGGTGGCAAAAGTCAAACACAAGTAAAGCACTGGTGTCACTGGTTGAACACAACAACTCAAAATTGATCACACTTGTGGCTAATGATGTGAGGGAACATATATCAGCCAGTTCAGAGAGCACTGCTGTGTGAGGCCCTACAATGGATAGAAATCTGAGAGGAGGAGTTCGTGTGAGAGGTGGTCGAGGAGGTCGAGGTGGTCGAGGTGGTCGAGGAGGTTGAGGTGGTCGAGGTGGTCGAAGAGGTCAGTGAAGACAAAGGACAGTAATATCTGATGAAATCAGAGCAACTGTGATTGACCATGTTCTTGTCCATTGTATGAGCATGAGGGAGGCCGGACAAAGGGTACAACCAAACATCAGTAGACTCACTGTGTCCACCATAATCCGAAGATTTAGAGAAGAGAACAGGTAATTACCTTTATTGACATTATAGTATGTAAATGTTGACAGCAATTACTGTATGACTATACTATATACTGTACCACAGTGTACTGTAAGTAAATATATGTTTCAGTACATCACTGTGCCAATGTACTGTAGTACTGTAATGTAGTATTGTAATGGAGGGTTAGGCTAACTGTTTGTAGGCCTAGTATTCCATGTATATTTTTGTACTTTATTTTTACGTAGGCTTACTGTATACAAGTGCTAAATGCACAAGATTTCTGTGTTTTGTACTTTTTTTTTTTTTTTACTATGCACAAGTGCTAAATGCACAGGTTTTTTGTTTTGCAACATGCATTTAGCCTACAGTGAACAAAATAAACATTTATTTCTACAGCTTCATGTCATGTTCATTGTGTTTTCTATTTTTCTATGTAGTGTTTAGTGACTGCTTAGTAGTGTTTTTAATTTTGATTGACTCGGGGCACAATTTGACAACATAGTTCAGTTTTGAGCACAGATTGAACTGTTTTGAGGTGAAAGTTTGGTTTTGCAAGAGGAGTCTGAGGTTTTGTGAATGTAGCTTGAAAATTGGGTTTTGTGTTCACAGTTTAGAGAAAAGGAGAGCAACTTTCGAGAAATGTGTCTTAGCTATCGAGAAAAACTGTAAAACCCACTTATGCAGTTTTCAAGAATATTTTGGCATTCTCCAATGTTTTCTAATTTGAGATTAGTTCTTATGTAAGAACAGAGTTTATGAGCACACAACAGCAAGAACAGAATCTACGAGTACGCTGTGCTTTGTACTGAACGCTGATGTTCAGTACAAAATATTTGGCTGTTGTGTTTTCTTCAATTCTGTAGTTATGTAATGTTATAAGATTCACTACAATAATACAATAATTCTGTGTGTATATATGTGGAGTTATGTACTTAACAAAAAAAGGTGAAATAACTGAAAACATGTTTTCTATTCTAGTTTCTTCAAAATAGCCACCCTTTGCTCTGATTACTGCTTTGCACACTCTTGGCATTCTCTCGATGAGCTTCAAGAGGTAGTCACCTGAAATGGTTTTCCAACAGTCTTGAAGGAGTTCCCAGAGGTGTTTAGCACTTGTTGGCCCCTTTGCCTTCACTCTGCGGTCCAGCTCACCCCAAACCATCTGGATTGGGTTCAGGTCCGGTGACTGTGGAGGCCAGGTCATCTGCCGCAGCACTCCATCACTCTCCTTCTTGGTCAAATAGCCCTTACACAGCCTGGAGGTGTGTTTGGGGTCACTGTCCTGTTGAAAAATAAATGATGGTCCAACTAAACGCAAACCGGATGGGATGGCATGTCGCTGCAGGATGCTGTGGTAGCCATGCAGGTTCAGTGTGCCTTCAATTTTGAATAAATCCCCAACAGTGTCACCAGCAAAACACCCCCACACCATCACACCTCCTCCTCCATGCTTCACAGTGGGAACCAGGCATGTGGAATCCATCCGTTCACCTTTTCTGCGTCTCACAAAGACACAGCGGTTGGAACCAAAGATCTCAAATTTGGACTCATCAGACCAAAGCACAGATTTCCACTGGTCTAATGTCCATTCCTTGTGTTTCTTGGCCCAAGCAAATCTTTTCTGCTTGTTACCTCTCCTTAGCAGTGGTTTCCTAGCAGCTATTTGACCATGAAGGCCTGATTGGCGCAGTCTCCTCTTAACAATTGTTCTAGAGATGGGTCTGCTGCTAGAACTCTGTGTGGCATTTATCTGGTCTCTGATCTGAGCTGCTGTTAACTTGCGATTTCTGAGGCTGGTGACTCGGATGAACTTGTCCTCAGAAGCAGAGGTGACTCTTGGTCTTCCTTTCCTGGGTCGGTCCTCATGTGTGCCAGTTTCGTTGTAGCGCTTGATGGTTTTTGCGACTCCACTTGGGGACACATTTAAAGTTTTTGCAATTTTCCGGACTGACTGACCTTCATTTCTTAAAGTAATGATGGCCACTCGTTTTTCTTTAGTTAGCTGATTGGTTCTTGCCATAATATGAATTTTAACAGTTGTCCAATAGGGCTGTCGGCTGTGTAGTAACCTGACTTCTGCACAACACAACTGATGGTCCCAACCCCATTGATAAAGCAAGAATTAACCCTGATAAGGCACACCTGTGAAGTGAAAACCATTTCAGGTGACTACCTCTTGAAGCTCATGGAGAGAATGCCAAGAGTGTGCAAAGCAGTAATCAGAGCAAAGGGTGGCTATTTTGAAGAAACTAGAATATAAAACATATTTTCAGTTATTTCACCTTTTTTTGTTAAGTACATAACTCCACATGTGTTCATTCATAAGTAAGTAAGTAAGTAAATTTTATTTATAGAGCACTTTTCCTAGATACAATCACAAAGTGCTGTACAGCATAGACAAAATGCAATAAAATACAGAGCTATTAGACAACAGCATAGTTTTGATTCCTTCAGTGAGAATCTACAATGTAAATAGTCATGAAAATAAAGAAAACGCATTGAATGAGAAGGTGTGTCCAAACTTTTGGCCTGTACTGTATATAATTTTAATTATTTAGCAAAGGATTAAAATAACCACAACATTCATAGATTTTAGCTCAAACATTTTTTTCATCAGTTCTGCGATCTTCTCCAAAAGCAGTGTTCACAGTAACAGCATCCCATGCATCTTATTTTCTGTGACTTTATATCCACTATTGATGAGCTGTGGGTTCTGCACCCTGGAGGATTTCAGCGCTGTTGAGCCACTGCAGCATCCTTGTCATGCCACCAATTGCGCTCCAGTGGTGCCATCTGTATATGTGTCCCTGCACTTGTCCTCACTTGTTTTGAAATCACTTTCTTGTGCAAAAAAAAAAATAAGTGTGACAGTTCATTTGGTGTTCACTCTCTGAAGAAGTATAACAGCTATATATCCGCAGAGCTATAGAGGGTTTTTTTTTTTTTGTTTTTTTTTTTTTTTTTGGGTCTTGTGTTGGGTGCTCCACCCTCCTTTGACTTTGGTTTGGGTATTCTTGACTTCTCTCAGCTTGACCTGTGTCTGTGGGTGTGATTTGTTTGTGTGCACACAGTCCCACAGTCTCATGCTTGCTGCATGCTAATTAGGGTCAACTGGCAAGCACTTTCAATTTACGAGCACAATGGGATGAGAACACAGGTGTGAAGAATCCCACGGTTTAAGAGCATGTCATGAATCTCCCAGACTTTTCATTCAAAGTTCGTTTTTAAGAATTTAAGAAATTTAAGAACAAAACTTAGGATGATATTGGTGAATCAGGCACATTATGTTTAACTGCTTATTGTTGAATGTTACAACTGCAGCTGAATAATGACCAACATAACTCTAACCCTAACCCTAACACCAGTTTTCAACCATGAAGTGACTGCTGTGGTTAGTGTGATGTCACAGAACCCACTGTCTCTATCCTTTAGGCCATACTCAACCCCTTGAATGCATTTCCCACATCAGATGAAATTTACAAAGTATTACTCTGAAATATTTTTAAAGTTGCATTGTTTACCAAGTAAGTACCAAGTCACCTCCATGCTTATGATATGCTGCAAGAACATGTGATGTAAACAAAACAGGGATCCTCTTTTCCTGGTATGCGCCTTACTGCCACTAGGGGTCCCAAACCACATTGGGTGTACCACAATATAATTTTCCTCTATGGCATTGAAAATGCCTCTTATCTCTGTTTGTTTCTTCTCCCTGTTATGATGTTCAATATTCTGTCTCTTCTTGCTCTTTGTCTCCTTCATCATGCAAATAATTCCACTCAGCCCCTTCATCCATTCAGTGTTGGATATCTCTGGCACTAGCTTGTGTGTGACCTGTAAAGTATTTTCTCAACACCAGCGTAGGTGCAGCCAATCACACAGTCACAGCACTTGTTGTCATGGATACCTCTTTAGCAACAGGGCACTGGCAAGTGTGAGAGATTCTGTGTTGGTGTGTATGTGTGTGTGTGTGTGTGTGTGAGGTTTAGGACATCTGTTCAAATAAGCAATATAAACTGCAGGGAATTTCTCAAGCGCTCTTTTTAATCCAGTCCGAGTACGACTGTCATTATTTAATTTGTTAGACTGGAAATGAGAACTTGTGCCTTGACAGTCTGGACTTGTTTACTGCAATAAGATTTTAAAGGAAGGAGCAATATCTATCTTAGCAAAATATATAATCATCAGCTTGGTAGATAACACGTAAAGACGGGAGGGAAGGGGTGATCCCATAAGGCTGGATCAAGTGTGACAGTTCCTGAATCCCAGTTCAGGGTGTCAGGTTCTGCCACTTGGTCTCATGGGTTCACACTAACCCTGAACCTCCGGTGGAGTGTGTTGTCCCCCAGGTTTTAGGTTATTTTTCTTCTATTGTTTAAATTGTTCATATAGTATTTTTCTACATTCCTTGTTTATAATGTTTATATTGCTCTTTGGTACTTATTATCTGTATATACTGTTTATAGTGTAAATTATGCTTCATATCTTGCTATCCACTTTGCTGCTGTAATATGTGAAATTTCCCCACCGTGGGACTAATAAAGGAATATCTTATCTTATCTTATCTCTTCTGTAGCTTCATGTATTTATAGATCCAGTTCTTTCTTGCTTGTTTGCATGTTTTTGCTCACTTCTTCCTTTGTGCTTTTTGTTCATGCTTTCTTTCCCTCATATTCTGAATATAATGCGGGGTGACTGACCTGAAAGTTACTCATAAAAGCTTTTCTCTGTCTTTTTTCTGTGTGTGTGTGTGCATGTGTGTGTGATAGGACTATTATGAAGAGCAACCTGAATACAATCCAGACTCGTGCTTTCTCCAAGAACCCCCACCTGCGCTACATGTGAGTGTACACACACACACACACACACACACACACACACACTATATTGCCAAAAGTATTCGCTCGTCTGCCTTCACACGCGTCTGAACGTGAGTGACATCCCATTCTTAAATCATATGATTTAATATGTCGGCCCACCCTTTGCAGCTATAACAGCTTCAACTCTTCTAGGAAGTCTTTCCACAAGGTTTAGGAGTGTGTTTATGGGAATTCTTGACTATTCTTCCAGAAGTGCATTTGTGAGATCAGACACTGATGTTGGTCGAGAAGGCCTGGCTCTCAGTCTCCGCTCTAATTCATCCCAAAGGTGTTCTGTTGGGTTCAGGTCAGGACTCTGTGCAGGCCAGTTAGGTTCTTCCACACCAAACTCACTCATCCATGTCTTTATGGACCTTGCTTTGTGAACTGGTGCACAGTCATGTTGGAACAGGAAGGGGCCGTCTCCAAACTGTTCCCTCAAAGTTGGGAGCATGAAATTGTCCAAAATGTCTTGGTATGCTGAAGCATTAAGAGTTCCTTTCACTGGAACTAAGGGGCTGAGCCCAACTCCCGAAAAACAAGCCCACACCATAATCCTCCCTCCACCAAACTTTACACTTCGCACAATGCAGTCAGACAAGTACCGTTCTCCTGGCACCCGCCAAACCCAGACTCGTCCATCAGATTGCCAGACAGAGAAGCATGATTGCATTGCACTTGGTGGTGTAAGGCTTGGATGCAGCTGCTCGGCCATGGAAACCCATTCCATGAAGCTCTCTACACACTGTTCTTGAGCTAATCTGAAGATCACATGAGGTTTGGAGGTCTGTAGCTGTTGACTCTGCAGAAAGCTGACCCTGTTCTGTGATTTTACCTGGCCTACCACTTCGTGGCTGAGTTGCTGTCGTTCCCAATCGCTTCCACTTTGTTATAGTACCACCAACAGTTGATTGTGGAATATTTAGTAGTGAGGAAATTCCACGACTGGACTTATTGCACAGGTGGCATCCTATCACAGTACCACGCTGGAATTCACTGAGCTCCTGAGAGCGGCCCATTCTTTCACAAATGTTTGTAGAAGTAGTCTGCATGCCTAGGTGCTTGATTTTATACACCTGTGGCCATGGAAGTGATTGGAACACCTGAATTCAATGATTTGGATAGCTGAGTGAATACCTTTGGCAATATGGTGTATATATGTATGTAGTTTCTGGTTGTTCTGTATTGGTCGCTTCAGTCCAAAAATACCAGTTTTCAGTTTATAAAACACCTGGTCAAACCCTAATGATGATAGGACTTCTCACCAGTAAGATAGATTTTTTTTTTTTTTATATTCAGACTGCAAATAGAGTGAGAGTAATGTGCGGTGGGATCAGTGCTTGTGCAGTGCAGACAAGTGGATGATGGTTATGCTGAAACACCCCTAGCTGACCTTTACTTTTTAACTTTGGGAGGAGTATGAGTATTATAAGGATGTTGCTGCTGTTTTACCAAATGAATGGGAGGCAGGATGGTTGGATGTTTTCCCACTCGGGGGAAGGGTTTTGGCGAGCTGTGTTTGATAGAAGAGAACCACTGTGGCCTAAAGAGGATCAGTTAAATACAAGAAGTCCTTTCCTCTCAAACTTTCATCAAGGACTTCAATTAAAGGGAGAGTACGCCCATTTGAAAAGTGTGATATTATTTCACTTCCCCCCCAGCTGTTTTATAGGACAGTAGTGGTGCTAGCTTCCCCTCATTGTTACTGAGTGCTGGATACTGGCTGGATGCTCCAAATGCTAACTGTTAGCCTCCTGCCTTTGAGGTGGACTTCCCCCCAGCTAACGGTCTGAAAAAATAACACATGCACATGAGAGATGGCTGTGCAGTGTGAAAAAATGTGACGAACGGGACCCCCACAGCTAGAACAGACAAATGTAGGGCTGGGACGAAATGCAGCTTTGAAAAATTGATATACTAGGACAAAATGATGAATAATGATCTATTTTTATTATATTTACAGTACTGTCAAGTTGTCAAAAACACTCCACTACAACACTACACAGTTTGGCTTGTGACTTCATTCGCTTGACAAGGAACGATTTTTTTCCCCCCTACACAGTATCAGAGTACTTGTTGCTGTGCTGTGCTAGCAGAGTTAATGAATTAGCCTAGCATTAGCTTGACTATGAAGGATGAGGACTGCAAAGTGTGAAAAAATTTAAACATGCACTGTATCACTCCACCAGAAGCCACCACCTATTTTTCAAAATGGCTGAACTAGCCTGTTCAATATGAATCAACAGTAGCTGTTCTGAAGCTATAGAAGCAGAGCGGATGCTTGCAGGCACAAGGCTTTGAAACCAGAGTCATCACTTTTGAAAGATGGTGAGGCCACCCTGCTGCCCTTACATTTATGCTTGGGATTACATTTCTTCTGTTTCTCTGCTACATAGATTTATATTAACCACATATACAGCAGGTTGGGGTAGCATTTGTCATGGCTGCCCTTGTGTAGAGGTAAGTAAGTCTTGTTCAAGGTGAGGTGGCCCATAAGCCAGGACTTAATCTCCCATTTCAGCAGTGTGTATCAGCTCAGATGGACCAGTACAACCAGCATATAGCAGGGACCTCCCCTCCATCAATCTTCTCTAACAAGCACAGAGGCACTGGGTTTGTTAGTTTAACTCAGCTTAAGGTCAAGCCCCACTGCTGTCAGTATCAGCGTGGTCACTCCACCAATGCATAACTGCAATCCTAGTCAAAAAGACTTGTTTTTTTTTTTACATGCTGGCAATGAAATTCAGCCAGAGTGATTCAGCTCTCTGTCTCGTGTCTCACAGCATGATGTGCTCCATATTTTTTCGGTTTGAAGTTAAAAGAAAGACGGATTTATGGATTAAGCCCTGTTCTCTGCATTTCTGCCCTGAAATTGTGCCTGAAAAAGTCAGTTTCATAGCCCCCCTACAGCCTCTTTCTATCGACATATATTGTCAGTTCACCAGAGGGCAGCCAAAGACTTTGTTGGCAAGTGATATATGAACAAAAAACATTTGTATCTGCTGGCTGCAGTGCTTCACTGAAGCTATACCATGCTTATACTGAGTGACATATTCAGTCCCAAGATGTCATTATTTAATGGGTGCAGCATTAAA
Source organism: Myripristis murdjan (assembly GCF_902150065.1). Lineage (NCBI taxonomy): Eukaryota > Metazoa > Chordata > Actinopteri > Holocentriformes > Holocentridae > Myripristis > Myripristis murdjan. The sequence continues at coordinate 1,575,132 of NC_043985.1, read as the reverse complement.
TCAGATAGAAAATACCTACATGTCTTGTATATAATGTTATACACATCAAATCAACAGGACATATTTGCTATCTCAGGAAACCCTGGGATATCCACTATAATTTAAAATAAAGTTTTGGGGCTTTGAACAAAGCTTGGCCGCGCAATAGTGGTAAATGCATACATGGTTATTGCAGAGTCGAAGATGCTGAGGGTAAATCTAAGTGTAAAACTGAGTTCAAGGGGTTAAAATATTTATGCATATATGAACCCTTTGAACTCTGAGAATAGTGCAGAAATAGGGGCTGTTTAAACATAGTACAAGCAATCTTTTAGGCAATACCACATACTGAGTGTGATGTATGTATGAATGGCAGTCAGAACAAATATCAATTACAGGATCACAAAGGTTTGCAAAATGACAGCAAAACATAGTGATAAAATAATGTATGTGAAATGTCTGATACGATGTCAAACATAATGAGGTACATGCAGTGGGTTATAAATTGAAACTGATATGAAAAGACAAAACGTAATTTAACTTAGATCTAGTGTACTCTGTAGTCTTTATTTTCTGATGGCATTGATTTATAGCGGTGTATTTTTTTTAAATTAGGACCTAACACTAGCAGTATAGATGACTAGCCTTAGCTAGCCTCACTAATGTCAGCAGCTAATGTTAGTTAGGCTATTATACTAGGCTAGGCTAGGCTCAGCTACTAGACAAATGACTCTCATCAGTGAGTCATTTGATGTCAGTGAACAGATTAAAGTTTGTCTTGCAGGCATCCATATCAGTTGCAATGGAACTCATTCAGCACAAAGGTGGGAAGTTCCAACTCAGGATGTGGATCATATGACTCTCAATGGAAAGTTCCATAATATATACTTTTAATATATACAACACATTGAATGAGATTTTGCCCCCCTCAAAAAGGGGGTGAGGGGACATGTTTAGCCATGTTGGTTATACCAATCGATTGACAATCCTTACAACTTATTTCTCATTGAAAAGGGGACTAATCAGGCTTTCTAACGGTATAAAAGACAACACCAATCAGTATTGTTAAATGGGAGAAATGATCAACTGAAAAAATATTGCAGGGGATTTTCTCAAAAAAAAATTGTCCGCTTCCCACACAATCACCGTTGTCACTCATACCAGAAATACATGATCTTTACAAGTTGTATCTCATTGGAAAGAGGGCAAATCAGGCTTTACAACGGTATAAGATACAACACTATTGGGTAGAAATAAAGGGGAGAAATTATAGACTGAAAAAGCAGTGCAGAACTTTTTTTGCCTAGTTTAGTTAAGTCATGCACTGAAGTAAAAAATCATAACTTCATCATTACTGTGCTCCACACTGGTTATGGTTTCCATTCTCAGAGTTTTGTTTAAAACACAGTTAAACACTAAGGGTTCTACTTTAATGATCTAAGTGCACCGTCTGGCGAGCATGGTGGAAGTGCATTTAGCGTATCCACTTTGCTGTTTTAACACCAAAAAATTGGGTGGTTGCGCCAGGTGCATAGTTCAAAAGGGTTGTACATTCCCTTTCAAAGCCAGGTGTGCTCGCACCTTGATGGATTGTTATTACAAAGGTGGATTTTCCGGGTAGGAAGGAAGGCTTTTCTGCAGAGGAAATGGATCTGCTTGCACAAAGTGAAAGCACATGAGTAGATCATCGATGGCAACAGCAGAACTCCATCAAAGCCTGAGGTGAGGCAGGCGTCCCTGTGTGTGGAACAACCAGAGTGGATGCGCACTGGTGCCCCCTTTGTAGGTGCGCAGTACTATCTTGATAATGAGCTTCAAATAACAGAGACAACTGCAGCACTGACTTCACAGCTGCTTTTTGTTGTCAGTCACTTTCAACTGTCTTAACAATGCCCCAACAATGAGCCTGACCACACCTCATTTTAAGACCAAGATGCCCATGAGTACTCGGATGGACACAAGTGACTTCGTGGTTTACACATCTGGGTGCTGGATGGGAAAAGGAACACTGTGTCCCCTGGAAACTAAAAAAGACACTTTGCCCTTGGTGCTGGTTGTAAGACAGGGCCCTTTATGTGTTGTTAAAATTTTTCAGAGTCCTCGTGGCTCATTCCTGCATGCATCAGATTTCTTTTGGTTGGCAAAATAGTGCTTTTTTTTTTTTTTTTTTTTTTTAAATACCATTGCCATGGTGCCAAGGGCTCCATTGTGCTGTGTTTTTATAGAAAAAACATCCTGAAACATTGCTCAGTATTTCCTTTACAAAGAATGTTGTTGCCATTGTGGACCTATCTACCAGTATAGACTGAAATATAAAGTGCAAAAGATGAAGAAATCCAGCATGTGTGAATGAACCATGTGAACTCTGAAAATGCTAACGTTACATTTTGTGTTATTCTGTGGTTTTTAAACAAAACTTTGAGAATGCAGACCAGAACCAATGCGGAGAAAAGTCGCTCATCATTCCAAACGGCTTTTACCTCTTTGAGTAACTGAAAGCCAGTCACTAAAGTACAGACAGAGAGAATTTGGCAATTTGGAGAAATTGTGATGTATTTTGTTATGTTGCTGGCCATTTTTTTTTTGCAGTGAAATTGCAGAGGCAAATGAAAAAAACTTTTTTCTTTCTTTTTTTTTGAATGTGTAGCAGCAATATTCTCGCCTCTTTCCTCCCCCTCATCTTCTTCTGTCGACCACTGATAATTTAACTCTCTTGATGTTTTGAGAAATGTGTCCATCTTTGTGCTGTCACAGTGTGAAGTTTGTTACAATGTGGATGATGGCAGTCATTAACAGTTAGTACAGAACACTTGTAAAGCGGAGTGATAAATAATAGTAAAATGTCTGAGTGCTTTGGTACTGAATATCAGCACTCATGGAACACCTCGTGTACAATCAAACCTAATCTAACCTTAATAATCATTTTACTTTCATTAAGCCTAAATAACCTGAGCCCTCCATTCTTCAGTAGGCTGCACTGTAACTTTTTTCTCCTCTCTCCTCAGTGACTGTCTCTCCATCTGATTTCATTTCACATCCAACTTGACATTTTGAATCAAGCTTTCACGCTGTTTTTAAACTTTTTATAAGACCTTTTATTTCAAGCCTCTTTTCTCTCTGTCACACATACACACAGTTTTGTCACGCTGCCACTAACCATGTACAGTACAGGCCAAAAGTTTGGACACACCTTCTCATTCAATGCGTTTTCTTTATTTTCATGACTATTTACATTGTAGATTCTCACTGAAGGAATCAAAACTATGAATGAACACATGTGGAGTTATGTACTTAACAAAAAAAGGTGAAATAACTGAAAACATGTTTTATATTCTAGTTTCTTCAAAATAGCCACCCTTTGCTCTGATTACTGCTTTGCACACTCTTGGCATTCTCTTGATGAGCTTCAAGAGGTAGTCACCTGAAATGGTTTTCACTTCACAGGTGTGCCTTATCAGGGTTAATTAGTGGAATTTCTTGCTTTATCAATGGGGTTGGGACCATCAGTTGTGTTGTGCAGAAGTCAGGTTACTACACAGCCGACAGCCCTATTGGGCAACTGTTAAAATTCATATTATGGCAAGAACCAATCAGCTAACTAAAGAAAAACGAGTGGCCATCATTACTTTAAGAAATGAAGGTCAGTCAGTCCGGAAAATTACAAAAACTTTAAATGTGTCCCCAAGTGGAGTCGCAAAAACCATCAAGCGCTACAACGAAACTGGCACACATGAGGACCGACCCAGGAAAGGAAGACCAAGAGCCACCTCTGCTTCTGAGGACAAGTTCATCTGAGTCACCAGCCTCAGAAATCGCAAGTTAACAGCATCTCAGATCAGAGAGCAGATAAATGCCACACAGAGTTCTAGCAGCAGACCCATCTCTAGAACAACTGTTAAGAGGAGAATGCGCCAATCAGGCCTTCATGGTCATGCCATCCCATCCGGTTTGTGTTTAGTTGGACCATCATTTATTTTTCAACAGGACAATGACCCCAAACACACCTCCAGGCTGTGTAAGGGCTATTTGACCAAGAAGGAGAGTGATGGAGTGCTGCGGCAGATGACCTGGCCTCCACAGTCAACGGACCTGAACCCAATCCAGATGGTTTGGGGTGAGCTGGACCGCAGAGTGAAGGCAAAGGGGCCAACAAGTGCTAAACACCTCTGGGAACTCCTTCAAGACTGTTGGAAAACCATTTCAGGTGACTACCTCTTGAAGCTCATGGAGAGAATGCCAAGAGTGTGCAAAGCAGTAATCAGAGCAAAGGGTGGCTATTTTGAAGAAACTAGAATATAAAACATGTTTTCAGTTATTTCACCTTTTTTTGTTAAGTACATAACTCCACATGTGTTCATTCATAGTTTTGATTCCTTCAGTGAGAATCTACAATGTAAATAGTCATGAAAATAAAGAAAACGCATTGAATGAGAAGGTGTGTCCAAACTTTTGGCCTGTACTGTATATTCAGTCTAACTCACTTTGATTCATTCAGCACTTGCTATAGATCTGCATGCAGCAGCCTCTGTCATGAAGTGTTAATCGACTTTCATTTGTGTTCCACCACAGTGTTGCATGCTGTACAAACAGTTTACCCCCCCTTTGCTTTCAGTATGTATGTTATTTTTGTTGGTAAATAAGAGTTCATTCAACAGTTGTGAACAGCTGCCCGAGAGTCCCTGTGAAGCATCTCTCCAGTCATCTCTTGTCAGCTCTAAATACTTGCCGCCAAAAAACAACAATCAGCTGTTAACACTGGTAAACATGCTGTGTAGCAGACATACAAGGAAGAGCAGAAGTGTGTTGCTTTGCAGGCTCACTAATGACTTGCCACATTTGCTGACTGCTGCTGTCATCCATGCAGCCTATAGACAGACTGACACTGAGGGGTCAGCCAAGAGCCACCGTGAATAATTAATGACCCCGTAATATCGAATAACCACCAGCACTATTTAATATGCACTGCTTTTTGCTTAACATGCCTGTGTCTCCCATGAGCTGATAATTATGGGCTCATCAAACAGTAGCAAGGAATTCACACACACACAAACACACACAGAGGACCTCATATGGCCAGATGGAATATTAATGTCTACAGAATAACTGAACAGGCTGCAACTTTGAAGCAGATCATTTTCATGAATTTATCATGCTTGGTGAGTACTGACCTTTTCTTAAGTCACAAGTTGGCACAGGTGTTGGATAAAAGATGTGGAGGAAAAGCCGTTAGCATATTCATTCATTCATTCATTCATTCATTCATTCATTCATTCATTAGTTATAGGAGTAAAGGGCTGCCATTCGTGAGCATGCTGTAGCTCTGACAAAAGAAATAGCCTCTATTCGCTGTCCTACAACCTGGCATCTTGCCTCTTTTGGCATGGCAACCATCTCCAAAGAGGAAACTGTGGCCAATCGGGGCTCCAGCCGGCGCTACATGGGGGCGGCCATCTTAGTGCTGCTGAGACTTCCTGAACAGCAGGAAGTGGACAGATGGTGTTTGTTTCTCTCTGTATGTGTGTGCATGTGAATGTACTTATGTGTAAGTGTGTGTGTTTGTATGTGTGTGTGTGTGTGTGTGTGTGTGTGTGTGTGTGTGTGTGTATGTGTATGTGTGCGTTGCCAGGACAACTTGGGAAATCTCATCCCTCTGCTCCCTTCTTCAAACAAGCCGTTGCTTGTTGAATTCAATTGAAATGTTAAGTGATTAAAGAAAACAAAACAAAAAATATGTGGCAATAAATAATACATTACAATACAACAGTTTCGACTGAATTTCCTTAATATTTGTTAATTAATCATTAATTTAGCATATGATCATGTGTTACAGTGCATATGTAGTATACATATAGTATACATATGTATGTATGTATATATATATATATATATATATATATATATATATATATATATATATATATATCTATATGTATACAGTACAGGCCAAAAGTTTGGACACACCTTCTCATTCAATGCGTTTTCTTTATTTTCATGACTATTTACATTGTAGATTCTCACTGAAGGAATCAAAACTATGAATGAACACATGTGGAGTTATGTACTTAACAAAAAAAGGTGAAATAACTGAAAACATGTTTTATATTCTAGTTTCTTCAAAATAGCCACCCTTTGCTCTGATTACTGCTTTGCGCACTCTTGGCATTCTCTTGATGAGCTTCAAGAGGTAGTCACCTGAAATGGTTTTCACTTCACAGGTGTGCCTTATCAGGGTTAATTAGTGGAATTTCTTGCTTTATCAATGGGGTTGGGACCATCAGTTGTGTTGTGCAGAAGTCAGGTTACTACACAGCCGACAGCCCTATTGGACAACTGTTAAAATTCATATTATGGCAAGAACCAATCAGCTAACTAAAGAAAAACGAGTGGCCATCATTACTTTAAGAAATGAAGGTCAGTCAGTCCGGAAAATTGCAAAAACTTTAAATGTGTCCCCAAGTGGAGTCGCAAAAACCATCAAGCGCTACAACGAAACTGGCACACATGAGGACCGACCCAGGAAAGGAAGACCAAGAGTCACCTCTGCTTCTGAGGACAAGTTCATCCGAGTCACCAGCCTCAGAAATCGCAAGTTAACAGCAGCTCAGATCAGAGACCAGATAAATGCCACACAGAGTTCTAGCAGCAGACCCATCTCTAGAACAACTGTTAAGAGGAGACTGCACCAATCAGGCCTTCATGGTCAAATAGCTGCTAGGAAACCACTGCTAAGGAGAGGCAACAAGCAGAAGAGATTTGTTTGGGCCAAGAAACACAAGGAATGGACATTAGACCAGTGGAAATCTGTGCTTTGGTCTGATGAGTCCAAATTTGAGATCTTTGGTTCCAACCGCCGTGTCTTTGTGAGACACAGAAAAGGTGAACGGATGGATTCCACATGCCTGGTTCCCACTGTGAAGCATGGAGGAGGAGGTGTGATGGTGTGGGGGTGTTTTGCTGGTGACACTGTTGGGGATTTCTTCAAAATTGAAGGCACACTGAACCAGCATGGCTACCACAGCATCCTGCAGCGACATGCCATCCCATCCGGTTTGCGTTTAGTTGGACCATCATTTATTTTTCAACAGGACAGTGACCCCAAACACACCTCCAGGCTGTGTAAGGGCTATTTGACCAAGAAGGAGAGTGATGGAGTGCTGCGGCAGATGACCTGGCCTCCACAGTCACCTGACCTGAACCCAATCCAGATGGTTTGGGGTGAGCTGGACCGCAGAGTGAAGGCAAAGGGGCCAACAAGTGCTAAAGGGTGGCTATTTTGAAGAAATTAGAATATAAAACATGTTTTCAGTTATTTCACCTTTTTTTGTTAAGTACATAACTCCACATGTGTTCATTCATAGTTTTGATTCCTTCAGTGAGAATCTACAATGTAAATAGTCATGAAAATAAAGAAAACGCATTGAATGAGAAGGTGTGTCCAAACTTTTGGCCTGTACTGTATTTAGATAGATAGATAGATAGATAGATGTGTGTGTGTGTGTGTGTGTGTGTGTGTGTGTGTGTGTGTGTGTGTGTGTGTCTTTATGTCTTTTTCTTATTTAAAGTTGGAGTCAGGGATTCTGGGGAAAGATAATATTTGAAATCAGCAGTCGCATTTAGCGCCCCTCTTGCTTGTACTGCTTCCTTTCATTTTCGTAATATCTAAAGCCAGTGTTTGTCTTTTTGCTTGTTGTACCTCCGATTTTAAATGCCATTATATTAAAAACAATATCAACTGTTTAGTCATAAAAAACAATAATTCAAGAATACAGCTCAATAGATATGAAAGATATGTACATACACAGGCGTTACATCACATCACATCTATCACACTGAACTTCCTTATCACTAGCAAATTTCAGGAAAAAAAATCTAAGTAATTGACTTGTAGTAGGTTGGACTGAATATTGCTCCATTATATTTGATTAATGTAGAATTTTCCAAACAACAGAAAAGGTCAGTGAGACTTGTATGTATATAAGTTTAATTTATTATTATGTTATATGATAATTAACATAATTCTGTCCTCTGTATACCTTTCAAGTTATCCTGTGTGCACATTTAACCCTTTGAAACCAGATTCACTTTGACAACATGAAATGTTTAAAATTAAATGACACGAAAATAACCTTAAAATCGCCATATTCCCTCCAAATTTGAAAAATAAATAAATGAATAAAATTAAAAAAAGTGACAAAACTTGCCACACACACACACACACACACACACACACACAATGGAAAACTACCAACTTAAAAAAAATACAAGAAAATGAACAGAAAACGAGCAAAAAACAAACAATACCAAAACAAATCAGGAAATTAGGGGGAAAAAAATAAATAAAAAGGTACTAGAGAATGTTTTTTTTATAATTATTTTAATAATATATTTCGAATTTAATCACAAGGAAATTTCCCTAAAATTACACAAAACAACTAAAGCCAGTTTGACTTCTAATCAGGCCAATCAAAACATCTCCAGGAAATAAATTAAAAAAAAAAGGTTATGACTCTGTAGAGATTTGAAAAGTTCCTCAATGTCACAACTGTTTCCAGGGGAATAACGCTTCGCTAAAAACCCAGAAGACGATTAGATTGATAAAAGTGGACAACTCGTGACAAGTGTTCATTTGACTGACAAGTGAAACAACTGCAGGCTAGACAGCGCTGTCACACGTCTCACACACACACACACACACACACACACACAAACACGTACGCACCATTGGAATGACTGACAGTTTTAATTACCATGGCAACACCTGTCATTTTGCAGCTCAGTCAGTTGTTCTGAAAATAGCCCATGCTAATTGAGTTGAATTGTATGTGTGCATTATCTTCACTCAGGACATTTATTTTTGACAGTCACTGCAGAAAATGAGCACAGACAGTCCTCTGATTTATGCAGAGCTGTCCTTTAAGTGTGATGGTGATGATGGTGTGGATGATGGTGATGACAGTGGTGGCCATCTCTCTTTTGTTTGTCTGTTTCCACCTCTCCCTTGCCCTCTGTTTTCCTTGTAAGTCTAAAGAGTAATAGTTTGCCTTTCATATCCTCCCATGGTACACTCCTGTCTTTCCTCCAAAGCCCTTAAGCACCCCTATATTCCCCTGCCTCTCATTCTCTGATTTCTTCTCTTCTCTTCTCTTCTCTTCTCTTCTCTTCTCTTCTCTTCTCTTCTCTTCTCTTCTCTTCTCTTCTCCTCTACATGCTCTGCATCTCTTGGCCTCTCACTTGCTTGTCTCTTTGTGAATTTGTGTCCCCACCCCCCTACAGCTACAAGAATCAGTAGAGGAAAAAACTTAACCCGGCAAAACCAGGTTCATCAAAAAAGCAGACTTAGACTCAGGATTATGCATTCAACAGTTCTGTTCTATACTGCGTCTTATGTTGCTTCTTACCTAGCATCCATAACAACCTGATGCATTTGAAATCAGTATAATGGATCATAAATAAATAACATTGGAAAACCACCCCCACCCCCCCAAACTCTCTCTCTCTCACTCTTGCTCTCTCTGCGTCATGAGTGGAATACTGAACAGGCCCATAATTTCAGTTGCTATGAATAATAAATACTGTTACATCACCTTCTGAAAGGAGAAGTGGGGATACAGATGGAAGCAATGTTAATTTTGGCAGCCATTTTAATTTTAGTCTTAGTCTTAGTCTTCTTGACAAAAATGCTTATTAGTCTTTGTCACATTTTAGTCATTGCTGTCCTTAATAGTTTTAGTCTAGTTTTAGTCGACGAAATTAAAAATATTTTAGTCAAGTTTTAGTCGACGAAAATATGTATATATGTATGTGTTTGTGTGTATACACACACACACACACATACATACATACATACACACAGACACACACACACATATATATATATATATATATATATATATATATATATATAGGGGAGAGTGGGGTAAATAGTGCCAATTTTTACTTAAAGTGCCTTTAAAGCGACGGGATTACAGTAATGCCTCCAACTAAAATATGCACATATAGTTTAAGATGTTGTGCATCCCTGGGAACAATCACTTTGGATCTTATATAAACTGTTTGAGAAATATAGCTTTCGAAAAAAAAGTGGTTTTGTGGCACAACTTGCCCCCGATGCGGGGTAAATTGTGCCATTAGAGAGAATACACTGGGGTAAATTGTGCCATTGATAATTGAAGCAAAACAGATCATTTTAATCTCACAAATGATAATGCTATATAAAAGCAAAACAAATTCAATACAAAATTATTTATTTAACATTTATTTATTATTTTAACAAGATCACAGGCCACTTTTCTATAATGAGGCCTAGCGCCACATGAACACATACACAGAACAAAATAAAAATTCCAAAATGAGCACCTGAAAATCATCTTCATCTGAATCTGAATAGTTTTAGTGATCAAAGGTAAGAAAATAATGTACAATAACAATAAAATACAATAAAGTAATATATAGTATATAATCACAAGTTGTGCCACTGGCACAAATTACCCCAAGGCCCTTTGGCACAAATTACCCCAAGCCCACCATTTTGAAAAAAATGCATCCCCCAGCTGTTTTGAGCTAACATCATGCTAACCGTATAGACTCATGGTGTAGCTTACTAAAGTACTAAAACCTGTGTGAACTGTTTTCAAAGTTTTCTATAATTGTTCAAACACAGCAATCAAAAAACCTTGATCATAGAAATTTTACTTTGGAGGGCAAAAAAATGTTTTTTGAACTTAAATGTGCTTACCTCTCAAGCCATGTGTCTCCCTTCTTTATAAGATGAGTGAAATGGATGCCTCTTCAAAAATATGTGGTCACATGACCAACTTCTTCTATAGTTTTCTAGATAACAGGGGTGGCACTACTTGCCCCTTGGCACAAATTACCCCACTCTCCCCTATATATATATTAGGACAAACAGATCCTCCACACACTGATGCAGACTTTTACTTCATCAGTTTATTAGAGGGAACAACGCGTTTCGCCCCAGCATCTTCAGGTTCACTTCAGGTCTGGCCTGATCATTTCCAGGTGTGTTTTATATATACACATACATATATAGATAGATAGATATATAGATATAGATATATACACACACACATACTATACTGCTACACTATCAGTACTACTAACAAAGACTAGCAAAGGTCCTGTATCAGAACTAGGGTAGCTATGGTGACTGGATACCATAGCCATGACACCATAGCAGTGATCAGCTGACAGTAACAACGATGGCAAACAAAAACCTCTGGTTATTATGAAAAAATGTCATTTGAAAGAGCCAGAGATGAATTGCTTCATGCTTTTGAGAATAAATTTATTTTTGAATTGAGTCTTTTTTTGGAGTGGAGTTTTTGCTTTTGTACAATATTAACAATTTGAGTAATTTAGATTTACCATGCAGTACTTCGTTTACAGTACGTGTCAAAAACAAGGCAAAACAAGTTCAGAGCAGTACGTGTTTGGTTCCAGCCATCATAGCTGGAAATAAACACGTCATTATGAGATGTGAAAGGGACGTGACCAAGCTGTGCTATTTGATGCCCTGGCTGCTGCTCATCCTCTCTACTCCTCCTCTGCCCTCCTTCTTTTTCCTCACTTGTTTATTTCTATCCATCTCCCTTGCCTCTTCTCTCTCTTATTCTCATCTCTTCACTTCTCTTCTCTTCTCTTTGTTCTCTTCTCTTATACACATGCTTTTTCTTTAATTGAGAAATGTACTTTAGTACTTTGATTAACTTTTATTTTACGTATGCTTACGTTAAAAAAAAAAAATCTTCATGTTAAGTTCCTTTTAAATTTCTGGAGCCCATAAGCATCATCATAACAGTAAGAAGATAAAAATAATGCCAACTAATAAGGGTGTGTCATCTAGATTAATTGGGATGTGGCTGCATCGATTCAGATAGCCTGCACAGGTAAAAACCTGTGAATCATGTTTTATTTTTGGCATCCACTAATTGCTCTTGTTGTTATGTTCACATTGCATGCATTTCTCTCCTATTTTCTCTTCCTTTCCATCTCTCTCTCTCTCTCATGCTCTCTCTCTCTGTGAGCATAAAGGGTCATATCAGGTCACATTACCCCAGCTCCCCTCTCTCAAAGACACCACTATTCCATAGCAACCTACATCAAGAGCTCCCAATCACTGTTCATTATTATTGCTATTTTTTTTTGTTTGTTTGTTTGTTTTTGTTTTTGTTTTGCAGGATCGGCTGATGCCAATAGCACACCAATACCATACTGATACGATTTTAGAAAAAAACTTTGACAGCAATTGTAACTACTGTCTCTTCCTAAGAGTGGGATTACCAGTATCATTGTACCCATATTATAACACTGTCATTCAGGGTGGGAACTACAGGGGAGCCAGAGGAAGCTCAGTTCCCTTTAATAAGATATGAGCTCCTTTAGATCCTCTAATGATTTGAGGAATTTTGCGGGGGTCTATATAATATGAATTGACAATATGGAGAGTTTTTCTCACATATAAAACTTTGAGGCAGCCACCTTTTTAAAATTTCATGCCCAGACATTAAACACATTCTTTTTGTGCTCATAGTAACAACCACCATTCTGTACAGTAGCTTTCTAATCTGACTGCAGTACCAGCACAGGCCACTGTTGTGCTATACCATGGTTATATAAAGAGAAATGCCACGCAGACCGGTTAAGGGAAAGATTATTGTTAGGTTTAGGAAAGGGTTATAGTTAGGTCTAGAAAACATTAGCTTAACAGGGGCTTGATCTCAGGTTTCTGATGGGAGAGTCTGTGTGTTTGATCCATCCACCACCCCAACCTAGCTTATGCAACCTTTGTCACTCCCTTTATACTGTGTCACATTACTGGCAGCCTTGTTACAGGCTTTGGTGTGCTACTGGATCAGTTTATTAACTGCATGCAAAACTGGACTTTGGTATATGCACTGCACAGTTTGACAGTTACAAAGTCATGTTAATTGTGTGCAGACTGAAGAGACCAGGCTGAGTGAAAAGAGACTTTGGTCGATACTTTATGTAAAAACATTTGTGTCAGTATCTTGTGCTGTATAAGGTATAACAAAATAAAATATTTTAACTTCTTAATAAAAATTTATGAACTTCTGAAAATGAAATTGGCACATAAAACAAGTCAAGGTACTCTTTACAGCAAAGTTAAGAGAGTGGGTGATTATCAAGTCCTATTTATTTCATTCTCTTTTGCTTTTTTACTGTCGCTACTATAAGGCCCTCTTCATTTAAACAATGCCTTGGTTGTTGTCTGTGTGAGCAGGACTTATCGGTCCCATTGCTGCTTCAGATTTTTCTTGTAGGGCCTCATGTTCAAATACTCATTCCCATGGTGAAGCCATAGATGATAGATGAGGTGTGTTGTGTTGTACTGCCTGTGAGATTGCCCTGTGGTGTTGCAACTTCCATTTTTTGAGTCATTCTCTGACACAACAAAAGATATCCATGTCATGGCTGGTCTCAAATTCTATTCCAAAAATGCATCATAAACAGTTGACTGTTTTAAAATGTAGTTTACAGTCGATTTACATGCTTTGCTACCCAGGGCTGGCTCTTGGCATAGGCGGTATAGGTGGTCGCCTAGGGTGACATCTGCTGGAGGGGCACCACCAGCACCAGTCACCCTCGGGGAAAATAAATAATAATAATAATAATAATAATAAATAATAATAATAATAATAATTTTCGATGCCCATTGGTGCCCTCCCTTTGTTCTGTCTTGAAAATAACAAATAAAATAACCAAATAAAGAAATTAACAAAGACATATTTGTCACTTGCGGTGACAAATATGTTATAATATTGCGGTCACATGACGTGTTGGGGGGGGCATCTCAGGGTCAGAGGAGTCATGGGGCTTTCACAGAGCGCAGGCATGGCGCAGACCTTGGCCAGCGTAGCCATTCATTGTGTATGTGATTCCGGGCGCAAGGGCACACCGGTCTGTGCTGAACTGAGCGCAGCGCAAGGCTGGTGCCGGCGCCTGTACACCCTGCGCCCGAGTTGAAAATTTTGAACTTGGGCGCAGCGCCCTGTGACAACACCTTGGCACGTCCAAAAGGAGAGAAAAGTGGAATCTGAAAAAAATCTGGCAGATTTTGGCAGAACGGCAAAATAACAATGGAGGAAAGCCTCACTGTGCCTGTCTCTCTGTGTGCAGAGCTGTGGGACAGCAGACAGTCCTACCGTGATCTCATTAAAAAGCCCAATCATGGAGAATTTGGGAAAACCAGGTGTGTTTAAAAACTGGCAGAGATATATGATGTTTTTGCTTTCCACAGTAGGTGAGATTTTTTTTTTCTGCAATCAAAGACCAATACTGTTGTAAACTGAAGCAAATGATTTACTACACGGACAGGGGGTGTACGTATTTAGAAATCTAGATGATTGACATCATCAGATATGCACTATTCTTGCAAAGACAATGCAGTATAGTCATACAGTTTTTACTCTCCGCGCGTGTGTGCTGCTCTGCGCCCATCTGCACCGTACCCAGCGCAGAGCGCGGTCCAAACCGCGTGCTACAGGGAAGCCCCTTCAGAGGTCAGGTCAAGAGGCAGGTCACAGGTATTTTTACTTTTTCGACATGAAAAGGCTGTCCAAACCCTCCGGGTCACAGTTCAGTAACCCTCACCAACCCTAACCCTTTTACTTGAAAGATTCTTCTTATTGCATTGTTTTGATGTTCCAGTTAAGTATTTATTACTTTAAAATTGTTTTACTTAATGTCTGGGGGATGTCTGGGGAGTCATTTCGCCTAGGGCACCAACATGGATAGAGCCGGCTCTGTTGGTACCATCAAATAAGATTCCTAATAAGATGTTATAGACCCCATAAGACACCATAGTAATGTCCTGTTACTGATTTGAATAAATCTGTCAGCGTTTCTTGTTGAAACTAATAGTAGAACTATAGCATAATTAGAATCAAAACGTAAAGAAGCACGCAGTTGCATTGCATCGTATTACTGCAGGAATGTGGAGACATGGACGGAGAGGAAAACACAACCACTGATGATCCCAGTCGTGGAGCTACGATACAGCACATCTTGCCCATCCATGTACTCTACACTGCCCCAGAGCAATACAGAGTGAAGCACTAACACACACACACACACACACACACACGCACACACACACATCAACATGGAATGCCAGAAGTCAGTTCACTGCATATAATACAATAGGGATATACACAAACAGCTAGGCTGTCACTTTCTCCAAATCTCGGCTTTTCAAATGGAAATCTCTCTCTCTCTCTCTCTCTCTCTCTGCCTCTCTCTCTCTCTCCCCCTCTCTCTCTCCCCCTCTCTGCCTCTCTCTCTCTCTCTCTCTCTCTCTCTCTCTCCCTCTCTCTCCTCTCTCTCTCTCTCTCTCTCTCTCCCTCTCTCTCTCTCTCTCTCCCTCTCTCTCTCTCTCTCCCCCTCTCTGCCTCTCTCTCTCCCCCTCTCTGCCTCTCTCTCTCTCTCTCTCTCTCTCTCTCTCTCTCTCCCCTCTCTCTCTCTCTCTCTCTCTCTCTCCCTCTCTCTCTCTCTCTCTCTCTCTCTCTCCCTCTCTCTCTCTCTCTCCCTCTCTCTCTCTCTCTCCCTCTCTCTCTCTCTCTCTCTCTCTCTCTCTCTCTCTCTCTCTCTGCCTCTCTTCTTGCTATCTCTCCCGTTGCTGCTTTCCCATTCGGATCCTCCCTCTTGGAATAGTTTCAAGCTTGAGAAAACACAAACAAATACATAGGCACAAGTGTGCGTACACACACACTCACACACACACACACACACACACACACACACATACACACACAAACACACATGCAGTGAGAGAGAGTGCACAGCAGAACCTCTCAGAGTACCACTCAGAATTATAAATCTGCTGCATTCAAATTGCTGACAAACCAGACAGGCTCTGTACATAAGAAAAAACAGAACAGAAAAAAAAAAAAACATTTTCTCTTCTTTTACATTTTTGAAACTATGTTGAAAGATCAGTGGGAGAAACTAAAGATGTGTATGGACAGCTGTAAAGAAAAAAAAAACGGAATGCTAATAGAGACTGTACCCACAAGTGATCATTAGTATCAACACTTTAGATGTAAAGCTGATGCTGGCAGTTGAAGTGGAATGTTGGTGAAGCACAATTATGGTTTAGTGACACGCTGTCATATCTTCCAAGATTTCAAAAAATACTTAATGACTTTACATTTCATTATATTAAAGGCCAGTTTAGACCAAAGATTCACAATGAGATGAGTTGAAACTTGCAGTGACTTGCAAAAGAAGGTGGTCTTCAGCGTTCTAAGAGCTGCCAGTTGACTCCAGTGAGACGAGACCACATGGCTTCTTTACTTCAGTGTCTCTGTCAGCTTTCTCCATGCTGCCTTCACAGGAACGGGACGTCAGAGTAGCATCTATAAAATAGTTATTGGTCAGAATGTAAAACTGCATGATAAAGTGCCACCGCATTATTTTTTTTTCAGTGGTGCCAAGTAAATTTAGTTGCCATTATATGAATCGTTTAGGAGTTATGCCAACCTTTCATGTCTGTGCATCATCTGGCAATATTACTGTAACAGAATTGTGGTTAATATCTCTTCATAGACAGTAGTTTAAAGATTATTATTATTATTGTTGTTGTTGTTAATAATTACTGTTGTTATTATAATGTATTATATAGGTAATATAAGCACACTTCCTCGCCCTGATTTGCTCTTATTTTCAAGCAGAAACCTTTACAGTGATAACGACAAATAGAATATGGCCCCCCATGGAGCTTTGGAGTGTGTGTGTGTGTGTGTGTGTGTGTGTTTGAGAGAGAAAGAGCGAGATGGAGAGAGAGAGCCATATCTATATCTTATGTACAGTACAGGCCAAAAGTTTGGACACACCTCATTCAATGCGTTTTCTTTATTTTCATGACTATTTACATTGTAGATTCTCACTGAAGGAATCAAAACTATGAATGAACACATGAACAATGAACAATGTAAATAGTCATGAAAATAAAGAAAACGCATTGAATGAGAAGGTGTGTCCAAACTTTTGGCCTGTACTGTATGTTAACATGTTAGGGTTAGGGTGACTATCTGTGTTCCCATAAAACATAACACTTATTAAATATCACTAAAATTACGCAAATCAAAGTGCATTTCCATAACATCTGTTTAAAGCAAAATTAAGCGTTGCTATAGTTTTGGCTTGTACTGTTCCCCGGGTGTGATATGTGAAATCTTATTAGTTGCTCCGTGCACCCCTGGGCTGCTAATCCACAACACTGGATTTCTATCTCTCCATTCACTTCCATAGTGCAACACAACAGCTCCCAAAATAACACTTTAAGCATATAAACAAACCTGAACAAAGTGAATTAATATTAAAAAAAAAAAAAAAAAACCCAAGTCAAGTAATAAGAAAAGAGACCACTTGAAACTAGAAAACTGAACTGAACTGAACCCCATCCTGTGGACAGACTGCCACAGTCATGCTCTGACTTTGATTCCATTGTTTACTTCATCAAATAGAGTTTGGGTTGTTGGCTTCAAACCGTGAACAACAACTCCAATGTCCCTAACTTTATTTCTGGGATTTAGTGCTTTTGTTCACTAAATGTGCATCCTGTGGGTTGAATTCATCTTGTTCAGTGAAGTATCCGGCCTCACTTGGTGAGCGAGACTGCTAGTATGCTAAATTTCATTCGCAGGATTAAACTGGGACCTTTGGTTCACCTGTTTAATTACTGAACAGTTTTCTTTTTTCAAATTTTCAGAACAAAACATTCGTGCTTTAAAAGACTACAATCTACATTTTGAATGTGATTTTGAAAAGCTTTGAATACATCAGATTTCATCGTCATAATCATGTTGATAATAGACAACTAATTGATGGCTCTCCTGATTTACTGTTGACACTGTCATTTAGAAACTGTGGTTGTTTGTTTTAGGCTGTTTGAGGCTTTGCTGCGTCTGCACGTATTCAGAATTTGAGGCCAGCTGAGTGCATGAAAATCATGTAGATGGTGTCTTGTTTGAGCAAAGTTGTCCACAAAACAAAGTCTTAATGAATTTTAACCTTCCATATTATTTACCTTCATTTGAATAATTATTTATTATTATTGTAAGTAATAATAAAGTATAACTGTATTTATTTGACCTAAGTATAATCAAACCTGAAATTTTCTTGTCTTGAAATTGCTTCATGTTCTATAGCAAACCTAGTTGCTGCAATTTAAGTACCTTTTTAAGAGAAGAACCCTGGGGACAGGCTCACTCTTTCCTTGTGTAGTGATTTTGGAGCCATGCAAAACCGCTCAGAACGATACTGTTATGCGATAGGGAGATAATTTATCACCATGGTGTATATTTTGATTAAATGAGCAGAAACACCAAATCACAATCCCTCCCAAACTTAAAGCGTTTTCACACCCGCCTTGTTTAGTCTGGTTGAATTTACCCCTTTGGTTTGGTTCATTTGGACAGGTGTGAAACCAGCAATTGGACTGGGGTGTGGACCAAAACAACAGGACTCAGGGCTCTAGTTTCGCAGACCTGGCGAGGCGGGGGCACAGTGCAGCTGCGCTTCGCCAACTGGGTGTGGCCAGGTGGATTTTGCAAGTTTGGCACGCCATGCGCTGTGGTGCAAGTACTCTGCCATCCCTCCTACTGATGAAAGGGAGGAGAGAAGGCGTGGAGTGGGTTTGACACAGCCGATTCACTTTAAACCAATCAAATGAGCCCCTGTCCTCGCCTTTAAAATGCGCTGCGAGAAGGCGTAATGAAAGTTTACACAACTGACATGGAGGTCTGCTGCCTCAGGCGGTAGACCTGACAGGCTGACAGGCGCAGACACGTCACCAAAACCTCACAGGCAGGTTTTCAGAATATCAGGCACAGTAACAATGCAATAAATACCCACAAAAACCACTGTACCACATAAATGTATCTCCATATCGACTGTCCCGTCATAACTGATGTCAGATCAAAGGAGATTGGCACCGTTTGTGCTGATTGTGAGGTTCTGGTGACGTGTGCAAACTGCGTGCCGGTCAGTCAAACTTCCACTACACCGGCTACACTCAGCCTGCACTGACAGTAGACCTGCCCTGCGTTCCAAATCGCATACTTATACTTTTTACTTTTAGTATGTACTGCAGCTGCCCTTACAAAGTATGTAGTTTAGTATGAAATATGCATGCATATGCATCCTATTGGGACACACTACATACATCGTCCCTGACCTCCGCCCCTCTCGCTCACTTCCACCGCCGTCCGTAGCGCCTCATTTGAATGTTGTTGTCAAAATGCCGGTGCTGTTTCATACTGCGCTGTCCTCTGTCATATTTCTGATCTTCTGTCTTCCTGCCACTTCTGCTGTCACTGAGCGAGTTTTGTGCGATATGTGTGTTTTGTTGTCGTCCGTATGTGGGCGTGGCTTGTACACGCAACTCTGTCAGTGCGACGTAACGTCAGCTGCGCAAAGGATTGTGGGTCAGAATGGCCAGAGCAGCATGCTGAAATCCATACTGCGAAATCTGACCGGATGTAGTAGAACATCCTGGTACTCTTGGACATACTCATTCTTTTTTTCCCCTACTAAATAGTATGATAGTATGGGTATTGGAACGCAGGGCTGGTTTCAGATGGCGAGCTTTGAGCGCACCTCGGCGAAGCCTTTTGGCAGGAAACTGTCACTCCGCCAAGCTGAATCTGTTGACACCTCCCCCTGCTGCTCTGCCACTCCCATCTCAGCGCACCTCGGTCTGCCAAACTACCAAACTGAGCGCCCCTTGGGTTGCACTGCTCAAAACTAGCTCTGTGGGGGGTTCGCCTCACTGCGCCACTCTGCGCTGCGCCGGGAAACTAGAGCCCTCAGACTCTGTTGAGGAGGCGGTCTCTCTTGCTTACAAACAAACTCCAGAGCAGTTTGTCTGCTATATTCAATCACAGGAAGCAGAATACGTTTTGAGCTGGAGCAGCTCCCATAGTTCAGGTGCACTATAGACTTGTAACTAAAACAGAGAGAAGAATCTCAGTGGCTGTAGCAACTAGCATACATAGCAGCATAGGAGCAAAAATCTCTACAGCCCAAACGAGCACTGCAGTAATGAATAACTGCCAAAGCTGCTGATGGCACTCCATGCTCGTGTTGGATCCCTGAGGTAAATACTTCCTTTCTCTGACATTAAACATGGTGATACCTGTCTAGCTCCTACCAGTGAGCAGGCTGACAGCTCAAACATGGCTCCTGTTGATACATTTAGGGTCATTTGAATTATTTGACGTGTGAGAGCAAACTGAACCAAATGAACCATGTATAAACTATTCCACTGATTTGAACCACAGCACACAGACTAGTTTAATAATAAAGAATTTATTTGTTTACTTATATGGGAGATTAAAACCTTTCACAGGTAGGAGTGAGGCGGAGAGATGACACTCACGGGCAGGGAGGGCAACAGGAAGTTTAAAATTGACTCGTTACAATTTCAAAGCATTCCAATCTTGGTGGACGTGTCCTAGGTTGAATACGACAACTTAAAAGCAAGGGACATTGCAGCAATTACTTGGTGCTTATCAGGAATCTCTAGGATCTCCATCTGTAACGCCTTCCTCAGTTACTAAAAGAAGCAGCCTCAGCAAACACCAGTGTTCTCTCTGTATTCAGGGGCTGCTTTTATTGTTTTCTGCGATTCTCACAGGGTTATCCAATTTATGAAGTGAGTTATGCTTCCATTTCCTAATCTTTTTATTCAGTTCTGATAGAGTGACGTACCTCTTTCTTTGAAGTGCTTTGAGCACTTGTGCCAACAAAGGTATCACACTCTACAAAATGTCATGCATAATATCTGCAGGCAAACCATGATTGACATGAAAACTTCTGAAATGTGAGGAGCTGAAATTTCTCAGAATACTACACATATGGATGAGGATGAAGTAGGGTCCTGTAGAATGGCTTGATGATGGATGCTGATCAGATCATTTAGAGTTCAGTACAGTGTACAGTGCTTGCATAACTTCATTAATTCATGCCTCTTGTTTGATGATTGTGCAGATTGTCTCAGTGAAACCCAAGGCACCATGCACCATCCCAGTACTTAAATTCCATACTTGTCAGGATCACTTTCCAACATCCTCTGGCTTACACATTGCTAAAAAGTATATTACTGACTTTTTTGATTAACGATGAGCAGATTCCACAATATGTAACTGAAGGAAAGGTTTGTGCTTTTATGTGCTCCTTTACTATTTCTAGCTCATATACAAATCTTTCAAATGTACCCTTAAATTTTGTTAAAACCAGAAATACAACCACAAATACCTCTATCTTCACAAATACTTTTCATCCTTCCACAGAACGTCTTCCTTACTCACACTTTTATTGGTTGGAAAGTTAAAATTAAAAAAATTTGAAATGAATAAAAAAATGAAAATAAAACAATGGTAAAGATATCATATACTATACAAATGTATTTTCTGTATATTTTTATGTAACTAATGTATTGTAGTTGAATTACAATTTTTATCTCAATTGTTTTATTATTTTCTATTTCATGTGATTTAAATTAAGGACAAAATATAGATTCAGAGTCAGCATGGCAATATAAAAACTGTCAAACAAAAACTCAAGATTTGTACTTCAATCATTTTCTCCACTATCTTCACCACTTTTTCTCCACTATCCCTAATGCCATGTGCTTTAAGTAAAACTTGATATTTCATTGCATTATGTTCTTCACCATTATAGGTCATCTAGGTAAGAGAGCAGTGTGATGATAAAATACTATTCACCACTTGAGAAATTGTGATAGCAAAGCATAAAAACCTCTTATGTGCAGTGTTACAAGTTCCGGTACAAGTTCTCCAAGTAATGCCTACTTCCTTTACTAATATTGCAAATTAATTTATTATCTACAAAATTTATTTGAGAAGAAGCAACCTAGGGACAAACAAACATACAAATAAACAAACAAACAAACAAACAAACAAAAACCCTGAATGACAACAGCAAATGAGACCAGCCACTCGAAAAAAGTTTTCAGCACCAAGGACAGCGTTCAGGGCTTTTAACACTGTCCCAATTCATTGGTAAGCTAAATGATGAAATGACTCAGGCTGATCCAGGTTGTTCAAACAGCTGGGTGGAGTGATAGCAACAACGACGCAAGGCCAAATAAAATCAGCCTCAGAAAACACAGTGGGGCAGCAGCCAAGGCTTCAGTAAGTCAACTGCAGTGTGTCTGCGTCAGACCTGCTCATGTTTGTGTGTGTGTGTGTGTGTGTGTGTGTTTTAGCAGAAGGTTTGGTTGTTTACCATCGAGTTAGCTTAAATATGCCTGATCTGCCTGTGTGTCATTTGTCCTTTTTCATCTATATGTATTTTTCTGTCTTTTTTTCCCCTGTCAGTTTGTGGTGACAATCACATGTATAATCAAGCTGTAAGCTTTAATGCTCCCTAGTATTGTTTTTGTTTGTCCATCCATATCATGGTTGCCCTTGACTGTGTATATTAAAAGTTATGTGTGTGTGTGTGTGTGTGTGTGTGTGTTAAAAGCATCTCCATGGATGCAGCAAGCCTATTTAATTCTGTGTGAGAATAAATGTATGTCAGGGGAACTTTTCCAGAATCCTTTTGAAACAAAAAGTCGTGAATTTTAATGAGGTGCTCTTTATTTCTCTTTCTGTCTGTCAGACTGACTTTTTATAAAGAATGGTGTGTGTGTGTGTGTGTGTGTGTGTGTGTGTATGTGCAGTTGTATAGAAGGAAGTACTGAACACCTTTTTTATCTTATTAAAGAAATATGAATTTGTCATTACAAAGGTCTTGAAAAAACATATTGTCTTGATCTCTCTCAGAAACATGGAAAAAAGGTGATGAGCAAACAGTGACCAGAAAATTAGCAAGAAACTAAAGTACAAGAAAATGACCTGAAAATGAGCAGAAAAAAAGTTACATAATTATATATTTAAATTAACCCTTTCACGCATAGCGGTCACTACAGTGGACAGCTTAAAATAGTCCGGCGGCTATGCGAAAAATCATACACTTCACGATACAAGCATGAAATTTGGCACACTGTTAGAGCATGCCCTAAGGTTCATTTCTGGCTATAGGGCCATCACAGATTTGTCCCGTGGTAACCGTGGCAACCATTTTGCAAAATGGCTGACACCTGCTGTGATTTTACCTGTAACTCAGCTTCTAGACCACCTAGGATCTTGATCCTGGTGGCTAATCCTACATTTTCAAGGATGAGGAATACAATGGTACTATTTACAACATGCTAGCAACTACCTAACTACATATTTCCAGCATTCAGTTAATTAAATAATAGTAAAAACCATCAAAATATGTATTTCAGTATAGAGTATACTGTACATGTTTTCTAAGATGTTGACAGATATGCCATGTAATGCATGTGTGTTATGGCAATGGCCAAAGTGGAACTATACAGCAGTACAGAGACAGGATACCATTTAGCCTAAAGGCGTTTTTAATAAAGCCAAAGAGGAAAGAAAGTGTGACAACACAAAGTTGCGTATGATGACACAGTCCACCACAGTAGCAAAGGGCAGTGCACTGAAGTGCTGCCTCGGCACATTTGCATCTTCCACAACATCCCTTTTTGCAACCACAGTGGAGGAGGTTGCGACATGTAACACAAGTTGCCAGGAAGGAGAACAGCTCAGCTTTGTTCTCATCAATACGTAGATACTCAATGTGTCAACGAATTCCCTTCCCTCTCTTGCTGCATGTTTCAGCCTTCAGCGTTTCTAGTTAACCAGACAATACCCCACAAAATTTCCCATCAAGAGAAAAAAAACCTGCCTCTAATTGGCTGGCCTCCAGTCCAAGAAAAATCCAAGTCTCAACAAGAAATGACTGAAGAATGACTGTTCCTTGTTCTCGAGGCTCTACATTGCATCACAGACATGTGATGGAAATCTGGTTGAGTTCTTTGAGCATGAAAATCAGGCATGTCCACCAGCACTGTCACAAATGGGCAAGCTGAGAACTGGTACCAAGTCGAATTTGGTGGGCTGTTTGATGGACCTGGTTCCTTCACATGAAAATGCATCCATTCCCACTGTCCAGGTCATCATTCCTGTGGTAGCCAAGGCACAGAAGGCACGAGTCACATCACTGAAGTTTTTCCATGTATCCCATGTCGTCTTCTTGCCCCTGCCTCCAAATGATGACACAGTCTCACAACCAGTAAAGGCAAGGAACATTGGCAAGGCTACACATCGATCTGGGCCTAATGTCCTCGCCATCTCATGAGTTGCTAAATGCCGGAAACTCTTCCCAGCTCCAAAGGCAACCCACAGCTGAGCAATGTTGAGGCGTTGGGCTGCCATCACTGCCAGTACCAGCACATCTGTGTCAACTGTGCATATAGAGAGGTTGTCATACCCTTCCTTCACAGCATCTTCCAGGTGTAGTATGATACATGTATCAGCCTCCACATGTGTGCATGGTGCAAAACCTGATGTATCTTGGGGCTGAGTACAGATGACTTCAGCATGATGAGTGCTGATTGCCTGTTTCTCAGTGGCAACGGATGTAACACAAGTTGCCAGGAAGGAGAACAGCTGGCAGTTTTTTTTTTTTCTCTTGATGGGAAATTTTGTGGGGTATTGTCTAGTTAACTAGAAACGCTGAAGGCTGAAACATGCAGCAAGAGAGGGAAGGGAATTCGTTGACACATTGAGTATCTACGTATTGATGAGAACAAAGCTGAGCTGTTCTCCTTCCTGGCAACTTGTGTTACATGTCGCAACCTCCTCCACTGTGGTTGCAAAAAGGGATGTTGTGGAAGATGCAAATGTGCCGAGGCAGCACTTCAGTGCACTGCCCTTTGCTACTGTGGTGGACTGTGTCATCATACGCAACTTTGTGTTGTCACACTTTCTTTCCTCTTTGGCTTTATTAAAAACGCCTTTAGGCTAAATGGTATCCTGTCTCTGTACTGCTGTATAGTTCCACTTTGGCCATTGCCATAACACACATGCATTTCATGGCATATCTGTCAACATCTTAGAAAACATGTACAGTATACTCTATACCGAAATACATATTTTGATGGTTTTTACTATTATTTAATTAACTGAATGCTGGAAATATGTAGTTAGGTAGTTGCTAGCATGTTGTAAATAGTACCATTGTATTCCTCATCCTTGAAAATGTAGGATTAGCCACCAGGATCAAGATCCTAGGTGGTCTAGAAGCTGAGTTACAGGTAAAATCACAGCAGGTGTCAGCCATTTTGCAAAATGGTTGCCACAGTTACCACGGGACAAATCTGTGATGGCCCTATAGCCAAAAATGATCCTTAGGGCATGCTCTAACAGTGTGCCAAATTTCATGCTTGTATCGTGAAGTGCACGATTCCATCAAAATATTGCACATAGCTGCTGGACTAAAAGGTCATTTTCTCCTAAATGCAGTGGTTTCTATGGTGCAATTGCATATCAGCTGTTAGAATGCTCTCTGCTGCTCCCTTACATTGAGGTTTATGCAGAGACTGTCAGTTCTTGTTGCTGAAAACATATTAATACTAGTATCGTGACATGGTAATACCAATCCTGCATCCTTAAAGAAGTACGGAGACTCACAGAAATATCCATGCCCTAAGAACAGTAAAAACACATAAGAAAAAAATCTGGACTCAGGCTTTCATAGTTCATGCATGAAAGGGTTAAATTACAAAAAATCCCCTACAAATAAAAAAAAATCAATAAAACCCCCACAAAATTATGAAAAAATAGTAGGAAATTACAAGTAAATTAACACAAAAAAAAAGGTAAAAAGGAAAAGAATTAAAGTGAATTTTGTTGGTGAAATACATAAACAAATACATTGATGATAAGAATAATAATGCTCAAGTCCTTCTGGTGGTCAAGGAAGCCCAACACTCTGGGAGAACATGAACAAATATAGAAACAATGTAAAACATACAATAAAATTGTTCTGAACTAATAAAACAACTCATTATTCACATTTTAAACTCAGTTCTGTTTTCTTGCCTCGGGAAGGCAAATAGAAATAAAAAACTGTGCAAAACAAATGAAAATAACAAATAAATGAATACAAAATTGAATTTAAACTAAATTTTATCTGCAGTTGCATTTATGTGTTCATTTATTCATTTTTACATTCATTTGCATTTTTATTTGTTTATTGAGTCATTTCTTGATTAATTTATTTATTTTAGCTTTTGGTATATCTGGTCCTCCGTATAGACTTTGAGGAGGTTTTGGCAACACACAATAGATTTAATTTCGTGAGAAAACTCTAACAAATATAAAAATGCTGAAAAAAAAAAACATACACAACACAATGGTAGAATAGTGTAATGTAGGGTTATTGATAGTGCTCTATTTCCTTGCCTTTCCCATGTCAAGGAAATGAAAAATAAATAATATTCCAAGAAAAAAAATATTCTGGAAAGAAAACCAAAAATTTCTGAGATTGAAGTTGTAAATTTAAGAAAATAAAAAAAAAAAAAAAAAAAAAAAAAAACCATCATAGATTTATGAGGAAAAAAACCTGAAAATTTCAGAATATCAGAGTTTTTATCTCGTAAATCTATGACTTCAATCTCTGAAATTTTGTTTTGTTCAATTCTGTCTCTTGGAATATTACCCTATATCTTCATTTTGGCATTTCTATTCCTCCATACAGAAATGGCTTTAGGGAGAACCATTCATTTTCTCAAAAAATATTTTGCTCACATTTAACCTATTTTTAGCCAAAATTCAGTTATTAATCTGCAGTTGTCAATACAGAAAACATGATTACACACAAGGCTGTATAAAATAGCTTGAAGATTAGGTTGTGTAATGCTAGCAGGAGTGACTTTAGGGTTTGAGGAATTGATGGTGACATAAGAATGTGTGTGTGTGTGTGTGTGTGCGTGCGTGCGTGCGTGCGTGCGTGCGTGCGTGCGTGCGTGCGTGCGTGCGTGCGTGCGTGCGTGCGTGCGTGCGTGTGTGTGGGAGGAATGAAGTAGGGGTTGGCCTCGAGTGTGAACACTTTGACCTTCACATTCTACACACGAGTATGTATATACACACACACACACACACACACACACTCATGTAAACAACATGAATGCTTGCAGAGACGCAATGCACGTAAACATGCACAGCCCTTGACCTTCTCATGGTCGTGATCCATTTCCCTTGTTGCTCATTCTTGGTTGTAATAACACACACACACACACACACACTATTATCACGTTTGGTGTGTGTTGAGTGTTTTTAATACAAGGCTGTCCTTTCTGTTTCATTATATTCAGTCTGACCTTTACAAAGGACAACTTCTGCATGCCAAAAAGACTGAACATGAGAGAAATAAGTCAACTAAACTCTGGAAGTCTTTGCTGCTTTACATTTTTGTGCAATTTTGTGGATTTTTTTTTTTAACCCAAAGTGTTTACTACAACATAAACAAGTTGATTTTCCACATGGAAAGCAGCAGAATTCAATCGTTGATTGAATTCTGCTGCCTAACGTTTGCAGTTTACCTTCAGGCCTTCTCTTGAAATGATGAACTCTATCTAAAGTTGCATTCAAACTGGATTAATTTTACTTCAATTATTTGATTTTCCATAACTGCAGAGACTGCCACATATTTATTTTCTGTTAAAGATGGCTGCCTTAGTGGGCTCTCACCTCTACACCATGGTCCGTTTCACTCAGACCATGATGCATTTACTCAGATAGTTCAATTCATTTGGAGAGGTGAGAACATGCATTCGAACTCTGGTTCAGGCCTAACGAGTGAACCATGGTCTGCCTGAGGGCGCTCTCAACACTGAATAATCTGCTTCCTTGGTTCAGTTCAGGTGTGAAGTTTTTAAGTGGTCATTGTTTTGGGGTGGCGTGGCTCAAGAGGCAGAGCGGTTGTCTGGTAATCAGAGGGTTCCCGGTTCAATCCCTGGCTCCTCCAGATTGTATCGAAGTGTCCTTGAGCAAGATACTGAACCCCTCACCGCTCCTGATGGACAGCTAGGCACCTTGCATGGTAGCCTCTGCCATCAGTGTATGAATGTGTGTGAGAATCGGTGAATGTGAGGCAAAACAGTATATTAAACTATATTATTACATTATTGGTTCCACTTACATGAAGAAACTGTGAAGAACATATAAGAACAACTTCTTACATGAAGAAAGGAAAAAATAATTATATTATTGGCAGTTATTACATCATTGGCTGCTACACACGTCCATGTTTACGGTTTCTATTAGGCACTGGAAAGAACAGCTGTGATTCAAATGACAGTATATCCAACTGAAGAGAGCTTTTCACTCTTTCTTGGAAAAAATAAGCTTGTGCACAGGAATTGATGTGTTTTATGTTTACAGTTTATTTTGAATAGACAGAAGAAGAAGAAAGTAGTAAACTAGACCTAAGCAGCAATAAGCAATGACTAACCAGAAACAGAAAACATCACTGCCTACAGACTTCATCACACACTTAATCAGCAGAAAATCCCTGGAGAAAGACCTTACAATCCTGGCCACACTGTTTGATTTACAGGTGATCTCTGAGCAGTGATGAGCACTTATACTGCATTTCCCATTAGGAGAAGTGTTCTCAAATGCCCATCCCAATGGGAGCTTCCACTCCGAAACTGTAAACAAATGCACAAACTGTAATATTTTCTGTGATTAACTTCCTTCTTTAATCTGTATTTTTGTGTGCTTGTGTGTGCTCAGTTGTTCATGTGTGTGCACGTTAGGGCATTAACGTAAAGGTCGACCCGTTGAAACGTCAACATCATTAACTGACGTCGATGTTTCGCCAGGGTCTGTTGAAAGTCAAAAAAGAAAAAAAAAGTGCCAAACCCCGCCCCCACTGCACATCAGGCACATAAACGAACATGCACATGTCTCTATGAGCTGTGAGCAAACATGCTTTTCCATATCTGCTATGCAGCATGAACCACAGATTTGTATTTGTAGTGGTTTGGTCCCAGTGGCTTGGAAACGTGTTGTTTTGCCAAGCACTCATGTAAACCCCCCTCAAACACCTGTGCATGGAGACAAACATCAAGCGCACTGTAACTCAAACATTGTTGGGGTTTACATGCTATGTGATTTACAAAAACTATGAACTCTAATATGTTATGGTTACTGTTTCAACCAAAAATTCAAAATTGAAAATCAAGGTATTTTGATTATCTATTGTGAAATCTAGTAACCCCCACATGATTTGTTTTTAATGTAAAATACAGGGAAATCAGAGACTGTCCTCTGGCAAAAAACAATTCCATACAGTGTTTGGAGAGGAACTCATTATGACAAATTGTTCCATTTTAAAGTTAAGCACCCTGTCGTGATCTTACTAATAATGACACTCGATCAGTTAATGCACCTTTCACTCAGCTGACCTGAGTTCAAATCCAAGCAAGACTAATGTTCATTTTTAGGTAGGTCGCTAATGTTAGCTTGACAGAGTTAACTAACATTTCATAACCTTAATGCTGACCTTTTCTAGCCTTTTCTAGCTTGCGGGCTAACTCGCTCACTAGCAGACTAACTTACTTCGCTTGTTATGGTCCTTTAACGATGGTGGTGTTCACATACTAATGTGAAGATGTCAAGACAGAACATACGTAGCAAGAGAAAATGTGTGTGTTGTGTCGGTGGTGATTCCCCCGTCTTGGGATTGTTCAAATCTGAGGATGTTTTTGGCCGACAAGCACTACATTTTGAATAATATGCATTGGTGATAAAGTCAAAAATTAATGAGGGGTCAGAAAAAATTACCTTGAAAGTTCACACTGAAATGCCAATGAAATTAAAAATGGGGGGCAAAAAAGCCCTTTTTTTGCATTCTGTCCTGTCACTGAGTTGTCAAAAGTCCACCTATCAGCACAGCTGCTGTCCCCCCTGGGCCCCTGTAGGTGACTGTATGGAGCCTATGAGATTGTTTCCAGTAAGTGTTGGTTTTTGACACAGCCTGAAGCAGCTTTCACTGCACGTTTACACACTGCTGAGTAAATTCCTCCAACATCCTTCTTTGTTCAGATATCTGATCAAAGACACCAATAATAAAACATATTGACTAGGGAGGAATACACTGACAGAACCATAAGTACATTTTAATGGACACTAATATGAAAAAGTTTAACCCTCATTTTGATCCTGGCTGCTGCTCCACACATTT
>NC_043984.1:39184115-39209115 GCF_902150065.1 Myripristis murdjan | reverse complement strand
CCTGGAGCGCATCGAGCTATACGACTGCCAGCAGGTCACCAGGGCTGGCATCAAACGCATCCGGGCACACATCCCAGAGATTAAGGTCCATGCGTATTTTGCCCCAGTGACACCCCTGCCCTCTGTGCATGGAGGCAGCCAGCGTCTGGCTGGCAGGCTCAGTCCCCTAATCCAGCCCTAAGCCTGACTGCCCTCTGGTGGCACAGCCCTAAGGTGGCATAGCCCTAGGCCTTGCTGCCCTCTGGTGGATGCACTTGGTAAAACACCCAAGTCCAGCCCTAAGCCTGACTGCCCTCTGGTGGCAGAACCCTAAGGTGGCATAGCCCTAGGCCTTACTGCCCTCCGGTGGACAAACTTGGTAAAACACCCAACCAAAATACAGCAAAATTGGACAAAGTGTCATGCAAAAAAGTCACCTTGAAAGGGGGGTCCATTCAACTCCAAAGGGTCCGAAACATGCTCCTAACCACTTTCTGGAAGGTCCATTTGGGCTGTGACACTTAGGAAAATTTCAGCCCCAGACCGGACCTCATATATTTTGAATGGGCGGCGTTTTTCGCCCATAGCTCCCGAACGGAAGGTCGTAGAGACTCGGGGATAAGCTCCGCCTGCCATAATTCGGCCACCAGCTTTCCAACGGTGCAATCCCCGTCTCTCTGCGACTTACCGTTCCCGAGATACAAAATTTTTAAAGTTTTTTTTCCAAGTTCCGCCCACTTCCCGACGTCGCAGACACTCGAGCTTGGGCTCGTTGGAAAGCCCACCCCATGGCACGGGGGGGTAGGACTTGGTCCCAAGTCGATCGGACCTTCGGATTCCGAATTATGACCCTTCGAAAGTAGTGGCACGGGGGGCGACTGGTGGTTTTTATCTATATAACCTAACCCTAACCCTAACCCTAACCCTAACCCTAACCCTAACCCTTAACCCTTAACCCTTAACCCTTAACCCTTAACCCTAACCCTAACCCTAACTAACCCTAACCCTAACCCTAACCCTAACCCTAACCCTAACCCTAACTAACCCTAACACTAACCCTAACCCTAACTAACCCTAACCCTAACCCTAACCCTAACCCTAACCCTAACCCCTAACCCTAACCCTAAGCCTAAGCCTAAGCCTAAGCCTAAGCCTAAGCCTGACTGCCCTCTGGTGGCACAACCCTAAGGTGGCATAGCCCTAGGCCTTACTGCCCTCCGGTGGACAAGCTTGGGAAAACACCCAAGTCCAGCCCTAAGCCTGACTGCCCTCTGGTGGCAGAACCCTAAGGTGGCATAGCCCTAGGCCTTACTGCCCTCCGGTGGACAAGCTTGGGAAAACACCCAAGTCCAGCCCTAGGCCTGACTGCCCTCTGGTGGCAGAACCCTAAGGGACATGGCCCTAGGCCTTGCTGCCCTCTGGTGGACAAGCTTGGTAAAACACCCAACCAAAATACAGCAAAATTGGACAAAGTGTCATGCAAAAAAGTCACCTTGAAAGGGGGGTCCATTCAACTCCAAAGGGTCTGAAACATGCTCCTAACCACTTTCTGGAAGGTCCATTTGGGCTCTGACACTTAGGAAAATTTCAGCCCCAGACCGGACCTCATTTATTTTGAATGGGCGGCGTTTTTCGCCCATAGCTCCCGAACGGAAGGTCGTAGAGACTCGGGAATAAGCTCCGCCTGCCATAATTCGGCCACCAGCTTTCCAACGGTGCAATCCCCGTCTCTCTGCGACTTACCGTTCCCGAGATACAAAAGTTTTGATGTTTTTTTTTCCAAGTCCCGCCCACTTCCCGACGTCACAGACGCTCGAGCTTGGGCTCATTGGAAAGGTCTTGGTCGACTTTGGGGGGGTAGGACTTGGTTTCGAGTCTCTAAGTCCTTCCTATCAAGAGCTATTCCAAAATATCTCATCGTGAAAATATCTCATCGTGGCTATTACCCCTGTTCCTAACCCTAACCCTAACCCTAACCCTAACCCTAACCCTAACTAACCCTAACCCTAACCCTAACCCTAACCCTAACTAACCCTAACCCTAACCCTAACCCTAACCCTAACCCAACCCTAACCCTAACCCTAACCCTAACCCTAACCCACCACACCTAACCACTAACCCTAACCCTAACCCTAACCCTCTCCCTAAACTTAACCAAACCCCTTATTATACCTAAACTTAACCCTTAAAGTACACCTAAACCTAACCTCTCCCTAAACTTAACCAAACCCCTTATTATACCTAAACTTAACCCTTAAAGTACACCTAAACCTAACCTCTCCCTAAACTTAACCAAACCCCTTATTATACCTAAACCTAACCTCACCTAAACCCTAACCTTAACCTTTACAAATATACCTAACCCTAACCTCTCCCTAAACTTAACCTACCTAGTCTATACCTAAACCTAACCTTCCCCTAAACCTAACCTCCCACCCCTCACCTTAAATTTCCTCCCAGTTATAGCCACTCCCAACCCTTCCCTAAACTTAACCAACCCCAAAACAACCACCTAAACCTAACCGTTCCTAACCCTAGCCCCCCTGATAGTGAACCTTTTCCTAAACCCCCCCCCCACCCCCCTCCCTTGCGCGTATAGCATGGAGGACACTAGACCTCCCGTCGAACCCCTCTAAACCTAACAACTAACCAAGTTCTCGGACCTATGCGATAGTTGGGGAATTTGGGAAGGAAAGGGGACCCTTTAGCACGGGTCCTATCCTCCCGAGGACCCCATAAAAGCGTAACGTAGACTTAGCAACAGGATTAGGCCCCCAATTTGTTGCAACATGTAAATGGCTGGAGGGTCGGAGGTGAGCCCATGGGCAGACCATAGCCTGACAGTTTCTGAAGCCCAGTCCAGGGAATCGGAGCTGCCATGTGGGTTCACACTATCTCCTAACTCGGTCCACGCATGGTGTTCTTCAGGGCTTTGGCATGTCCAGTAACGTACGAGGGCCAGTGCCTTTTAACTCGAAAACTCACAACTATGCCGCTTGTACTACCGAAATTGGAGATGAAGTTGGTGTGAGATATCGTGTTCCATCTAACCCTAACCTAACCCTAACCTCCCTTTCCCTCACGGGGGCAAAGGGCTCAGTTCCCCTATCCTAACCCTAAAGAGCTGCCATCGCCTGGAGCGCATCGAGCTATACGACTGCCAGCAGGTCACCAGGGCTGGCATCAAACGCATCCGGGCACACATCCCAGAGATTAAGGTCCATGCGTATTTTGCCCCAGTGACACCCCTGCCCTCTGTGCATGGAGGCAGCCAGCGTCTGGCTGGCAGGCTCAGTCCCCTAATCCAGCCCTAAGCCTGACTGCCCTCTGGTGGCACAGCCCTAAGGTGGCATAGCCCTAGGCCTTGCTGCCCTCTGGTGGATGCACTTGGTAAAACACCCAAGTCCAGCCCTAAGCCTGACTGCCCTCTGGTGGCAGAACCCTAAGGTGGCATAGCCCTAGGCCTTACTGCCCTCCGGTGGACAAACTTGGTAAAACACCCAACCAAAATACAGCAAAATTGGACAAAGTGTCATGCAAAAAAGTCACCTTGAAAGGGGGGTCCATTCAACTCCAAAGGGTCCGAAACATGCTCCTAACCACTTTCTGGAAGGTCCATTTGGGCTGTGACACTTAGGAAAATTTCAGCCCCAGACCGGACCTCATATATTTTGAATGGGCGGCGTTTTTCGCCCATAGCTCCCGAACGGAAGGTCGTAGAGACTCGGGGATAAGCTCCGCCTGCCATAATTCGGCCACCAGCTTTCCAACGGTGCAATCCCCGTCTCTCTGCGACTTACCGTTCCCGAGATACAAAATTTTTAAAGTTTTTTTTCCAAGTTCCGCCCACTTCCCGACGTCGCAGACACTCGAGCTTGGGCTCGTTGGAAAGCCCACCCCATGGCACGGGGGGGTAGGACTTGGTCCCAAGTCGATCGGACCTTCGGATTCCGAATTATGACCCTTCGAAAGTAGTGGCACGGGGGGCGACTGGTGGTTTTTATCTATATAACCTAACCCTAACCCTAACCCTAACCCTAACCCTAACCCTAACCTAACCCTAACCCTAACCCTAACCTAACCCTAACCCTAACCTAACCCTAACCCTAACCCTAACCCTAACCCTAACCCTAACCCCTAACCCCTAACCCCTAACCCCTAACCCTAACCCTAACCCTAACCCTAACCCTAACCCTACCCTAACCCTAACCCTAACCCTAACCCTAACCCTAACCCTAACCCTAACCCCTAACCCCTAACCCCTAACCCTAACCCTAACCCTAACCCTAACCCTAACTAACCCTAACCCTAACCCTAACCCTAACCCTAACCCAACCCTAACCCTAACCCTAACCCTAACCCTAACCCACCACACCTAACCACTAACCCTAACCCTAACCCTAACCCTCTCCCTAAACTTAACCAAACCCCTTATTATACCTAAACTTAACCCTTAAAGTACACCTAAACCTAACCTCTCCCTAAACTTAACCAAACCCCTTATTATACCTAAACTTAACCCTTAAAGTACACCTAAACCTAACCTCTCCCTAAACTTAACCAAACCCCTTATTATACCTAAACCTAACCTCACCTAAACCCTAACCTTAACCTTTACAAATATACCTAACCCTAACCTCTCCCTAAACTTAACCTACCTAGTCTATACCTAAACCTAACCTTCCCCTAAACCTAACCTCCCACCCCTCACCTTAAATTTCCTCCCAGTTATAGCCACTCCCAACCCTTCCCTAAACTTAACCAACCCCAAAACAACCACCTAAACCTAACCGTTCCTAACCCTAGCCCCCCTGATAGTGAACCTTTTCCTAAACCCCCCCCCCACCCCCCTCCCTTGCGCGTATAGCATGGAGGACACTAGACCTCCCGTCGAACCCCTCTAAACCTAACAACTAACCAAGTTCTCGGACCTATGCGATAGTTGGGGAATTTGGGAAGGAAAGGGGACCCTTTAGCACGGGTCCTATCCTCCCGAGGACCCCATAAAAGCGTAACGTAGACTTAGCAACAGGATTAGGCCCCCAATTTGTTGCAACATGTAAATGGCTGGAGGGTCGGAGGTGAGCCCATGGGCAGACCATAGCCTGACAGTTTCTGAAGCCCAGTCCAGGGAATCGGAGCTGCCATGTGGGTTCACACTATCTCCTAACTCGGTCCACGCATGGTGTTCTTCAGGGCTTTGGCATGTCCAGTAACGTACGAGGGCCAGTGCCTTTTAACTCGAAAACTCACAACTATGCCGCTTGTACTACCGAAATTGGAGATGAAGTTGGTGTGAGATATCGTGTTCCATCTAACCCTAACCTAACCCTAACCTCCCTTTCCCTCACGGGGGCAAAGGGCTCAGTTCCCCTATCCTAACCCTAAAGAGCTGCCATCGCCTGGAGCGCATCGAGCTATACGACTGCCAGCAGGTCACCAGGGCTGGCATCAAACGCATCCGGGCACACATCCCAGAGATTAAGGTCCATGCGTATTTTGCCCCAGTGACACCCCTGCCCTCTGTGCATGGAGGCAGCCAGCGTCTGGCTGGCAGGCTCAGTCCCCTAATCCAGCCCTAAGCCTGACTGCCCTCTGGTGGCACAGCCCTAAGGTGGCATAGCCCTAGGCCTTGCTGCCCTCTGGTGGATGCACTTGGTAAAACACCCAAGTCCAGCCCTAAGCCTGACTGCCCTCTGGTGGCAGAACCCTAAGGTGGCATAGCCCTAGGCCTTACTGCCCTCCGGTGGACAAACTTGGTAAAACACCCAACCAAAATACAGCAAAATTGGACAAAGTGTCATGCAAAAAAGTCACCTTGAAAGGGGGGTCCATTCAACTCCAAAGGGTCCGAAACATGCTCCTAACCACTTTCTGGAAGGTCCATTTGGGCTGTGACACTTAGGAAAATTTCAGCCCCAGACCGGACCTCATATATTTTGAATGGGCGGCGTTTTTCGCCCATAGCTCCCGAACGGAAGGTCGTAGAGACTCGGGGATAAGCTCCGCCTGCCATAATTCGGCCACCAGCTTTCCAACGGTGCAATCCCCGTCTCTCTGCGACTTACCGTTCCCGAGATACAAAATTTTTAAAGTTTTTTTTCCAAGTTCCGCCCACTTCCCGACGTCGCAGACACTCGAGCTTGGGCTCGTTGGAAAGCCCACCCCATGGCACGGGGGGGTAGGACTTGGTCCCAAGTCGATCGGACCTTCGGATTCCGAATTATGACCCTTCGAAAGTAGTGGCACGGGGGGCGACTGGTGGTTTTTATCTATATACCCTAACCCTAACCCTAACCCTAACCCTAACCCTAAACCCTAAACCCTAAACCCTAACCCTAACCCTAACCCTAACCCTAACCCTAACCCTAAGCCTAAGCCTAAGCCTAAGCCTAAGCCTAAGCCTGACTGCCCTCTGGTGGCACAACCCTAAGGTGGCATAGCCCTAGGCCTTACTGCCCTCCGGTGGACAAGCTTGGGAAAACACCCAAGTCCAGCCCTAAGCCTGACTGCCCTCTGGTGGCAGAACCCTAAGGTGGCATAGCCCTAGGCCTTACTGCCCTCCGGTGGACAAGCTTGGGAAAACACCCAAGTCCAGCCCTAGGCCTGACTGCCCTCTGGTGGCAGAACCCTAAGGGACATGGCCCTAGGCCTTGCTGCCCTCTGGTGGACAAGCTTGGTAAAACACCCAACCAAAATACAGCAAAATTGGACAAAGTGTCATGCAAAAAAGTCACCTTGAAAGGGGGGTCCATTCAACTCCAAAGGGTCTGAAACATGCTCCTAACCACTTTCTGGAAGGTCCATTTGGGCTCTGACACTTAGGAAAATTTCAGCCCCAGACCGGACCTCATTTATTTTGAATGGGCGGCGTTTTTCGCCCATAGCTCCCGAACGGAAGGTCGTAGAGACTCGGGAATAAGCTCCGCCTGCCATAATTCGGCCACCAGCTTTCCAACGGTGCAATCCCCGTCTCTCTGCGACTTACCGTTCCCGAGATACAAAAGTTTTGATGTTTTTTTTCCAAGTCCCGCCCACTTCCCGACGTCACAGACGCTCGAGCTTGGGCTCATTGGAAAGGTCTTGGTCGACTTTGGGGGGGTAGGACTTGGTTTCGAGTCTCTAAGTCCTTCCTATCAAGAGCTATTCCAAAATATCTCATCGTGAAAATATCTCATCGTGGCTATTACCCCTGTTCCTAACCCTAACCCTAACCCTAACCCTAACCCTAACCCTAACTAACCCTAACCCTAACCCTAACCCTAACCCTAACTAACCCTAACCCTAACCCTAACCCTAACCCTAACCCAACCCTAACCCTAACCCTAACCCTAACCCTAACCCACCACACCTAACCACTAACCCTAACCCTAACCCTAACCCTCTCCCTAAACTTAACCAAACCCCTTATTATACCTAAACTTAACCCTTAAAGTACACCTAAACCTAACCTCTCCCTAAACTTAACCAAACCCCTTATTATACCTAAACTTAACCCTTAAAGTACACCTAAACCTAACCTCTCCCTAAACTTAACCAAACCCCTTATTATACCTAAACCTAACCTCACCTAAACCCTAACCTTAACCTTTACAAATATACCTAACCCTAACCTCTCCCTAAACTTAACCTACCTAGTCTATACCTAAACCTAACCTTCCCCTAAACCTAACCTCCCACCCCTCACCTTAAATTTCCTCCCAGTTATAGCCACTCCCAACCCTTCCCTAAACTTAACCAACCCCAAAACAACCACCTAAACCTAACCGTTCCTAACCCTAGCCCCCCTGATAGTGAACCTTTTCCTAAACCCCCCCCCCACCCCCCTCCCTTGCGCGTATAGCATGGAGGACACTAGACCTCCCGTCGAACCCCTCTAAACCTAACAACTAACCAAGTTCTCGGACCTATGCGATAGTTGGGGAATTTGGGAAGGAAAGGGGACCCTTTAGCACGGGTCCTATCCTCCCGAGGACCCCATAAAAGCGTAACGTAGACTTAGCAACAGGATTAGGCCCCCAATTTGTTGCAACATGTAAATGGCTGGAGGGTCGGAGGTGAGCCCATGGGCAGACCATAGCCTGACAGTTTCTGAAGCCCAGTCCAGGGAATCGGAGCTGCCATGTGGGTTCACACTATCTCCTAACTCGGTCCACGCATGGTGTTCTTCAGGGCTTTGGCATGTCCAGTAACGTACGAGGGCCAGTGCCTTTTAACTCGAAAACTCACAACTATGCCGCTTGTACTACCGAAATTGGAGATGAAGTTGGTGTGAGATATCGTGTTCCATCTAACCCTAACCTAACCCTAACCTCCCTTTCCCTCACGGGGGCAAAGGGCTCAGTTCCCCTATCCTAACCCTAAAGAGCTGCCATCGCCTGGAGCGCATCGAGCTATACGACTGCCAGCAGGTCACCAGGGCTGGCATCAAACGCATCCGGGCACACATCCCAGAGATTAAGGTCCATGCGTATTTTGCCCCAGTGACACCCCTGCCCTCTGTGCATGGAGGCAGCCAGCGTCTGGCTGGCAGGCTCAGTCCCCTAATCCAGCCCTAAGCCTGACTGCCCTCTGGTGGCACAGCCCTAAGGTGGCATAGCCCTAGGCCTTGCTGCCCTCTGGTGGATGCACTTGGTAAAACACCCAAGTCCAGCCCTAAGCCTGACTGCCCTCTGGTGGCAGAACCCTAAGGTGGCATAGCCCTAGGCCTTACTGCCCTCCGGTGGACAAACTTGGTAAAACACCCAACCAAAATACAGCAAAATTGGACAAAGTGTCATGCAAAAAAGTCACCTTGAAAGGGGGGTCCATTCAACTCCAAAGGGTCCGAAACATGCTCCTAACCACTTTCTGGAAGGTCCATTTGGGCTGTGACACTTAGGAAAATTTCAGCCCCAGACCGGACCTCATATATTTTGAATGGGCGGCGTTTTTCGCCCATAGCTCCCGAACGGAAGGTCGTAGAGACTCGGGGATAAGCTCCGCCTGCCATAATTCGGCCACCAGCTTTCCAACGGTGCAATCCCCGTCTCTCTGCGACTTACCGTTCCCGAGATACAAAATTTTTAAAGTTTTTTTTCCAAGTTCCGCCCACTTCCCGACGTCGCAGACACTCGAGCTTGGGCTCGTTGGAAAGCCCACCCCATGGCACGGGGGGGTAGGACTTGGTCCCAAGTCGATCGGACCTTCGGATTCCGAATTATGACCCTTCGAAAGTAGTGGCACGGGGGGCGACTGGTGGTTTTTATCTATATAACCTAACCCTAACCCTAACCCTAACCCTCACCCTCACCCTCACCCTCACCCTCACCCTCACCCTCACCCTCACCCTAACCCTAACCCTAACCCTAACCCTAACCCTAACCCTAACCCTAACCCTAACCCTAACCCTAACCCTAACCCTAACCCTAACCCTAACCCT
Source organism: Myripristis murdjan (assembly GCF_902150065.1). Classification (NCBI taxonomy): domain Eukaryota; kingdom Metazoa; phylum Chordata; class Actinopteri; order Holocentriformes; family Holocentridae; genus Myripristis; species Myripristis murdjan. Next base: position 39,199,715 of record NC_043984.1, on the reverse strand, counting down.
AACCCTAACTAACCCTAACCAACCCTAACCCTAACCCTAACCCTAACCCTAACCCTAACCCTAACCCTAACCCTAACCCCTAACCCTAACCCTAACCCTAACCCTAACCCTAACCCTAACCCTAACTAACCCTAACCCTAACTAACCCTAACCCTAACCCTAACCCTAACCCTAACCCTAACCCTAACCCCTAACCCCTAACCCTAACCCTAACCCTAACCCTAACCCTAACCCTAACCAACCCTAACCCTAACCCTAACCAACCCTAACCCTAACCCTAACCCTAACCCTAACCCCTAACCCCTAACCCTAACCCTAACCCTAACCCTAACCCTAACCCTAACCCTAACCCTAACCCTAACCCTAACCCCCTTCCCTAACCCTAACCCCAACCCCACCCCCTCCCTAATCCTAACCCCACCCCCTTCCCTAACCCTAACCCCACCCCCCTCCCTAACCCTAACCCCACCCCCCTCCCTAACCCTAACCCCACCCCCTTCCCTAACCCTAACCCCAACCCCACCCCCTTCCCTAACCCTAACCCCACCCCCCCTCCCTAACCCTAACCCCACCCCCTTCCCTAACCCTAACCCCAACCCCACTCCCTTCCCTAACCCTAACCCCACCCCCCTCCCTAACCCTAACCCCACCCCCTTCCCTAACCCTAACCCCAACCCTATCCCTAACCCTAACCCCACCCCCTTCCCTAACCCTAACCCCATCCCCTTCCCTAACCCTAACCCCACCCCTTCCCCCATCCCTAACCCTAACCCCCCTTCCCTCTCCCTTTCCCAACCCTAACAGGACTATTCCTATTTTGGTTCAGGTACATTAAAAATTGGATATAACTGCAAGGTATTCATATCCACATGGGTTTGGATACATAACATTCATTAAAAAGGTCAAGATCAGTTTAACATAAAGAACATGATTAAAACACAGTTTTAAAGGATTTATAATAAAAGACATTAATGGAAATAATTTTCCTTTGTAGGAAATAATTCATCTGGAAATATTCAGTTTAAATATCATTTTATATTCACCTAGTGATGAAAATAAATACAGGATTTTATTTGCCAAAAAATTCATATTGAAACAATTCATTTTACTCTCGACCAGCGAAGAGAACACATGCAGGAGCAGCTCTCTCCCAGCATATTCTGTTTTTCACCTGGTGAAGAAAATACATGTTGGATTTTATCTGTGGAAAATTCATAGTGACACAATTCATTTCACTCTCGACCAGCGAAGAGAACACAGGTAGGAGCAGCCCTCTCTAGTTCATTCCGTTTTCGGAAGATTCAGATTCAATGATTCACTGAAAACAGATAAAGGAGTTTATCGGTGGAGAATTCATACTGAAACAATTCATTTCACTCTCGACCAGCGAGGTGAACACACGTAAGAACAGCTCTCTCTTTGCACACTCCGTTTTCGGAAGATTTAGATTCAAATACTTCATTTTCTATTTCATCAGTGTGGAGTTCATAGTGACACAATTCATTTCATTCTCGACCAGCGAAGAGAACACATGTAGGAGCAGCTCTCTCCAGTACATTCCGTTTTCGGAAGATTTAGATTCGATGATTCACTGAAAACAGATATAGGAGTTTATCTGTGGAGAATTCATACTGAAACAATTCATTTCACTCTCGACCAGCGAGGAGAACACACGTAAGAACAGCTCTCTCTTTGCACACTCCGTTTTCGGAAGAATTAGATTCAAATAATTCATTTTCTATTTCATTAGTGTGGAGTTCATATATAGGAGCAGTTTTCCTCTTATATATAATTTGTTATTGGATTTATAGTTTTCATTTCAACATAGTTCGTTTTCGAAAGGTTGAAGTTAAGATAATTCATTTTGCACTTGACTAGTAAAGTCAACACATGTAAGAGCAGTTTCTCTTGATTGAGTACAATTTAGAGCATTTTCTCTAAAAATAATTCATTTTCATTGGTTTGAGGTAAAGAAATACATTTAGTAAAATAATTCTTTTTGAAAATAATTCATTTCTTGTTTGAATATAACATAAATATTGAAGGATTACTTTATCTTTCATTATAATTCATATTTACTTTTTGTTGAGAGATATAAACAGGAGTAGTTTTCTCCTTAAACAAAATCTCATTTTCTACTCAAACAGACTATAAAGATCATTGAAGAACGACATTCTTCAAAAATAATTCTTTTCTTATTGATCAACGAAGACTACATACCTTTTCAAGCCCAAGCCTGAAGAAGATATTGTAATATCGAAACGTCGCGACGGGCTTGATTTTCAAAAAAACATGGATGAATGGACGACGGTACGTTATGGCAGACCTCGTGATAGACCTCGCCAACGTATCAATTACCCGGACTTTCACTCACCAGAGAGGAGACCTTACCGCACCTATGCAGAGGTCCTCAAAGAACCTTCTCGTTTTTGGAAAAAGCAGGGAATGGAGGCTGAAACACCCAGACGTGGGGACATGACCCATCCCACCCGCTATTTCTATAATACTGAACAAACAAGACCAAGAAAAGGAAAAAAACAGTGGACTGAAAGACGCCCTCCACTGGAAAGAACCTATACAACTGGACGTGACAATGAAACTGATGACGAGGAAGAAGAAGAAAAGGAAGAATTGGGGAAACAGATCAGACAGATTTATAACCTCATCAGACAGGTTCATCATCTTGATAACGTTTCCACCAAAACAAACACTGAAGAGAACAGACAACCGGCCACCTTCAGGAGACTTACTGGTTTTTTGAGGAACATAATTAAACCAGTCTCCATGACAGAGAAAACACAAGACCTTCTGGATGGAAATGCCCGGAATTGGGTTTACACCACACAGTTGATTCTGGAACAACATTACATGGAAGGCATTGAACAAACCTTGGAGGATCTGGAATCTACTCTGACTCAAGACTGGCGCCTGGCCTTTGAGATTGCCATCAGATGGGCAAGGAGGAAATTCCAACGTAGAATCACGGAAGAGACTATTGACAAGGCGGAAGCTCTTATAGTCTCCATAGTTCACACAAAACCAAGTGGACAACAACAAAGAAAGACTCACAGATCTACCAGAGATATGAACACTCAAACGTCACCTAAACGGCTACATCCTCTGGAGGAAGAGGAAGAGAATTTGGAGGAACATTTTCCAATGCTGGCCAGGACCGATATGGGTACTTCCCCCATGCCAGATCCCACTTGGTCTTTGGAATCGTCTCCTACAATCCAACCAACAAGCCCAAAACCTCAACGTACATCGAGGCTTTTCAACCCCTGCGTGATCGAGGAGGATAACTCTCTTCTGGACCTGAAGGTGGTTCCCACACAGGCATCCTCACATTCTTCACCACCCAAGAAAATCACTCCTCCACAACCCAAATTAATGGATAGACAGATTATAGTTCATGAGGCATCAACCGGTCAATCCACTCAGGAAGAGACCTCGCCCACTGAAACGGGGCCTCCTGTTGTTGAGGAGGTAGTGGCTCCGCCACAGGAGGAACAATGTTCCGAGAATTCATCGGAGTCTGATGAGGAAACACATAGTGAGCATGAAACAGCAGTGCCACAGAAACCTATGGAGACACCAGCTACGGAGATGAAAAACATCCAGGGGGACCAGAGCGAGACCCCAGCCAAGAAACCCCACAGACATTCCTTGACACTCCAGAAAATGGTGGATTGGAAACTTAAAGTGCAACACAAATGGCTAATATTGGGGGACTCCAACTTATCCAGAATCCCGGACTACAACATTCCGGATCTTCAAATTGAGAGCTATCCTGGAGCCAATTTTAGGCATGCGGAGGCCATATTGACTAAGACTACAGGAAATAAGGCAGTTGAGAAACTCATTCTCTCCTTTGGACTGAACAACAGAGACCAGAAGCCAAAAGAAACCTCGATCAAGCAGATTCAAAAGGCTCTGAAGATGGCAAAGACTGTGTTTCCACACGCGGAGATTTATGTACCCATTGTGAACTTTTCTCCAGAATTACCTAAAAATCAACAAGATAATTTACAAATCATGAATGCACATATCAGAGCCCACATGCCTTACCTGCCCCCATTGGCAGAGGATCAGTTCCATACAGAAAGGGACAAAATTCATTGGACGGCCAGTACGGCCAGGGCTATGCTGGACCATTGGGCCCACAAGTTAAACTTTATAACCCACTAAGGCCAAGAAACGTACAGGACAGGCCATCAGACCATGACCAGATTATTAGTTCTAAAATAAATAATTCCAACCAAGTGTTCAATGGAGATGACACTCCTTTAAAAAATATAGTCAATTTATCAAAAAATTTCAAACTTAATTCATCACAAATTTCATTATTAAATAAGGGCTTGACTTTTATCCCTACGGTAAAAATTCACAGGTTTCAGAAGATACAATCCAGATTAGATATTCAGTCATATCACAGAAGACTCAAATTGGCAATTTTCTTTGAAGGAAGAAAAGGAAAAGGACCTCTTCCGTTTACACTAAAGTCCAATTGGACACCTAAATTAGGAACATTACCTCCTTCCATTAGAGCTCTAATTAGGGCAGATTTATACGCTCTCAATCATTTTAATTGGAATGTCAAAAATAAATTTAATTTGTCAAAAGAAGAAGGGGAGGCTTTGGATACCTTAAAAAAGAATAATCATATCATTATTAAGCCAGCGGACAAAGGTAGTGCCGTGGTAATTATGGATAGAACACAATATGTTTGGGAAGCCAAAAGACAACTGGATAACCCCATTTATTATAGAAAATTAGACCGACCGATCTTTCCGGACACCATCCCTATGGTTTCAAATATTTTGGAGCAAATGTGCAAGGATAATTTCATAAATAACAGACAGAAAGAATATTTACAAGGAAACATGACTCCCAGAGCCAGACATTTTTATTTGTTACCTAAAATTCATAAGAATCCGGCTCAATGGAGCAAACCGTTTGAAATTCCTCCAGGACGCCCCATCGTCTCTGATTGTGATAGTGAAACCTATGCTACAGCAGAATTCATTGAATATTTCTTAAATCCCATTTCCACATTACATGATAGTTACATAAAAGACACATATGATTTCCTGGACAAAATTAAACAACATAAAATACCGGTGGATTCCATATTGTTTACTATAGACATTGATAGTCTCTACACAAATATTGACACCAAATCAGGTATTGAAATAGTCCAAAAATGGTTTCAAAAATATCCTAATCCCAACAGACCGGATAAATATTTATTACAGTTATTGGAAATCAATCTTAATAGAAACGACTTTGAATTTGATGATGAATATTATTTACAAATCAGTGGAACTGCCATGGGCAAAAAGTTTGCCCCTTCATATGCTAATATTTTTATGGCACATTGGGAAGAATCAGCATTGGCATTATCTCCTAACAAACCTCTCCATTATTATAGGTTTCTCGACGACATTTGGGGCGTCTGGACACATTCCAAACAGGAATTAAATCAATTTATTTCTTTCTTAAATAACCATCATCCTTCAATAAAGGTCAAATCCACTATTGATGACAATTCGGTCAATTTTTTGGATGTGATTACTTTCAAAGGCCCAAATTTTTCAAATTCAGGACAATTGGATTTCAAAGTCTATTTTAAAGACACTGATACACATGCTCTTTTATGGAAAAACAGTTTCCACCCGCGCCATACTTATAAAGGTTTAGTTAAATCACAATTACTTAGATTTCACAGAATTTGCAGTCAAAAGCAGGATTTTCAAGAGGCAACATCCATCTTATTCCAGGAGTTAAGGAGGAGAGGATACTCCCGCTCTTTCCTCAGAGGGATTTTGAAGTCATTTTTGACCTCTAAAGACATCATTGATGATAATCAAGATCCAAAACAAATCATACCTCTTATTACAACATTCTCACAACAAAGTATGGGCATTAATCACATCTTAAGGAAAAATTACAATAAATTCATTGGAGATACAAGGACACTGTCAAAACACAAAATCATATTGGCTTACCGTAGGAATAAAAATTTACAGGACATATTGGTACACAGTAAATTGAAACCGATTCGGTCTGGAAGATCACATACCATCCCAGAATACAAACATTTAAAATTCATGGTTAATCCATATTTGAAGGAAGTTATTCCACTAGGTCCTCCCCTTACTTCTGATACTAAAAATTGTATTTATTTAATTCATTGTTCCAAATGCCAATTGAAGTATGTAGGAGAAACTAAAAATTCAATTAGGATGAGGTTAATTCAACACAAATACAATATAAGAAACAAAAAGAGACTGGACACTTGGTTGGTACAACATTTTATTAGACATAACTTAAAATCCTTAAGGGTCATGGGACTACAAACTAATTTTTTATGGACAGATTCCCAAAGGAAAAAACAAGAAAAAATCTGGATCCAAAAGTTGGGTACACAATACCCGTGGGGACTGAATGAACAGTAGGGGGATGTCCAGTGCGGACCCAGGGAAGGCCCGTGCAATACGTGGGACTAGCCTTTGGCTAGTCCCCGGATTTTCTAGCCCTAACCTAACCCTAACCCTAACCCTAACCCTAACCCTAACCCTAACCCTAACCCTAACCACAACCCTAACCCTAACCATAACCACAACCCTAACCCTAACCACAACCCTAACCCTAACTACAACCCTAATCCCTAACCCTAACCCTATTCCCTAACCCTAATCCCTAACCCTAATATTCCATAACCCTAAGGGTATAGGTATGATGGGTATTAGTAATAATTTAATTAATAAATAGATTTATATATATATATATATATATATATATATATATATATATATATACACATATACTAATAAATAAGTTCATTTAAATAAATAAATAAATAACCCTAATCCTAATAAATAAATAAATAAATAAATATGTAAATACATTATATATTCATAAATAAATAAATAAAGGGTATTAATATTATTATATATACTATTTGGAATTTATAGGGTTAATAAATATGGTTAAAAACAGTTAAAACACATACAATTCATTACAAGGGATTTATAACAGGTGGTTAAAAACAGTTAAAATGCCACAATTCATTACAGGGGATAAAGGGTTAAAAAAGACGAATTGGGTCTAGAAAAACGAACACAAGAGATTAAAAAGCCATAGGGGCATTTTTCACAAGGAGAGCTCATTCCTGTTTTGTCTCTCGGAGGGTGAGCATCTCAGGAGCCTTATAGCCAGCAGATTGTTTTGTTTATTGTGTGCCTGACCTGAAGAAGACCCGGATAGGGTCGAAACGTTGTTTTTAAGGGCACACATTTTTTGTATATAGTTCGTGTTTGTTTTTTGTTCTTGTTTATTGTTTTTCTAAAAAAATAAAAAATACAAAAAAAATAAAAAAATAAAAAAACCAAAAAAACTTAGAGTACAACTACAGCATGGATGGTGGGTGGACGCTGGTGGAGTACGGGAGGAGGCGCCGGCGTGCCCGCCCACCCACTTGGGATAGGGGAAGTGCACGCCCCGGATGGATGGAGCGTGCATCACCCTTCTCCGGCTGGAGAAGGGATCAGTTTTCCTCCCCTAACCCTAACCCTAACCCTAACCCTAACCCTAACCCTAACCTTAACCATAACCATAACCCTAGCCCTAACCCTAACCCCATTCCTAACCCTAACTTAATCCCTAACCCTAGTTTTATAAATAAATAAATAAATAAATACATTCATGTGTATATATATATATATATATATATATATATATATATATATATATATAAATAAATAAAAATATATAAATAGTTATATAATTTATATATAAATATATAAATAAATATATAAATAATGGGTATTAATATCAATAAATACATATTTGGAATTCATGGGGTTAATAAATATGGTTTAAAACAGTAAAAATACATTCAATAAATAAATTAATTAATAAATAGATTAATAAATAAATAAAGGGTATTAATATCATATATTCATATTTGGAATTCATGGGGTTAATAAATATGGGTTAAAAACAGTAAAAACATATTCAATTTATTTTTGGAGATTTGGTGTTAAAAAAGACGAACAGAATAAATACACAGTGTTAAAAAGCCTATAGGCGATTTTTATGGGAAAGAGCTCATTCTTGTTGTGACTCTCAGGGAGTGAACATCACTGAGCTTCATAGCCAGTTTCTAGCCAAGCCAGTGTTTTTTCTTTTGTGTGCCTTGCCTGAAGAAGACCCTTTCAGGGTCGAAACGTCGCTTTTGTGGGCACACATTTTTTGTAAATAGTTCTTGTTGTTTTATTGTTCTTGTTTGTTTGTTTTTTCAAAAAAAATAAAATAAAAAAATACAAAAAAATAAAAAAATAAAAAAAGACAAAAAAAACTTATAGCAAAATTGCAGAATGGATGGTGGGTGGACGCTGATGGAGTATGGGAGGAGGCGCCGGCGTGCCCGCCCACCCACTTGGGATAGGGGAAGTGCACGCCCCGGATGGATGGAGCGTGCATCACCCTTCTCCGGCTGGAGAAGGGATCAGTTTTCCTAACCCTAACCCTAACCCTAACCCTAACCCACTAACCCACTAACCCCCTAACCCTAACCCTAACCCTAACCCTAACCCTAACCCCCTAACCCTAACCCTAACCCTAACCCTAACCCTAACCCTAACCCACACAACAAATACAAGTGGACACACAAACTGTGAAACCCAAAAACACCTCTAAACCTAAAACACAGGAAACCAATAATCACCAGACAAAACAAACACAAGAGAAACAACACAAAATACAAAAATACCCCTCCAAATCTCCAAAACGAGAAACAATCAAAACTATACAAACTCAAGAAGAACAAAAACAATCACAAGAGACAATCCACATCAAAATTCAAACTCAAACAGAGACAATCGACACCAAACAGCTGACACAGGACAAACAACAAGAACAACCACAAACAACAATACAAACACAAGCTCAAGAAACCAAAAAACAAAGACAAGAAATAACCCAGGATATACAACAAGTTCAGGAAAAACAACAACAATCACAAGAAACACTTGACAACAAACAACAGACTACGGAAATACAACAATCACGCCAACCACAACAAACTTTACAAGAACAGTCACCCACACCTCCCAAGCAGGGAAAAGTGGACAGAGACTTTGATTATTCCTTGGTGCAATTTGCACAGGAGATCTGGTTTGGCAAAATTTCGACTCCAGTCCCTCAATTGAACTTCGGAGCCCCTCAACAAGATCCAGTCCACCAGGAACTGAGCCCAAAATTGGAGCCTCCTTCACAGGAACAAAAGGACAAGACTCCACTTTTGAAGTCCCATGTCACAACTCCAACCTCAAGACCTTATTGGTTGCGATCTTCTAAGATCAGGAGGTTCCACTAACAGAGTTGACGCCAATTGGAGCATGACACAACTCCATACCCACCCCCATCCCTAACCCTAACCCCAGTCCCATCCCTAACCCCAACCCCACCCCTAACCCTAACCCTAACCCCACCCCCATCCCTAACCCTAACCCCACCCCCTTCCCTAACCCTAACCCCATCCCTTTCCCCAATCCTAACCTCACCCCCATCCCTAACCCTAACCCCATCCCTTTCCCTAACCCTAACCCTTACCCCTTCCCCTAATCCTAACCCCACCCCCATCCCTAACCCTAACCCCACCCCCTTCCCTAACCCTAACCCCATACCATTCCCCAATCCTAACCTCACCCCTATCCCTAACCCTAACCCCATCCCTTTCCCTAACCCTAACCCCAACCCCTTCCCCTAATCCTAACCCCACCCCCATCCCTAACCCTAACCCCAACCCCTTTCCTAACCCTAACCCCATCCCCTTCCCTAATCCTAACCTCACCCCCATCCCTAACCCTAACCCCACCCCTATCCCTAACCCTAACCATAACCCTACCCCCCATCCCTCAACCTAACCCCAATCCAATGGAACCTTATGAGAACAAAAAAACAAGTGGAACATATTTAGTTTTATAATTCTTTAAAAATAAGAAATAATATTTTTTAGATATTAAAATAATTTACATTTAGAAATTAGATTTAAATAATTTTTCTAAAACAAGTTCAAATTTTATTAAAATCATAATAAATAAGGAGATGACGAAAAGGTCACTCATTTTGCTCTGACTACAGAAGGGAATTTCCCTCTACATAAGCTGCAGAGACGAAAGCGAAACCTATCGCATAGTCTAATAACAGATTCATTTTGCTCTGACCACGGAAGAGTCAGCTTCTCTCCATTTGAGCTCCAGATTTTTTGGATTTTTTCAGTGTGCCAAGGCCTGAGGAAGACTCATAGCAGTCGAAACGTTGCCCTATTGAGCACACTATTTATTTTATTTGTACTTTGAGCATACAAAGAAAAGAAAAATACAGAGCAATAAGAAAATAAGTTTAAAATTTCATAGAAAATAAGAAAAATTTCTTTCAAAACAACAAAAGAAAAGTAAAAAAATACAAAAAATATAAAAACAATTTAAGTTCATAGATAAGAAAAATTAGTTCATAGATAAGTATAAAATAAATTTCATAGATAAGTTTAAAATAATAATTTAGATAAGTTAAGCTTTGCATAATATTATAGAAAAGTAAAAAAATACAAAAAATACAAAAAAAAAAAAAAAAAAAAAAAAAAAAAAAAAAAAAGTTAAAATAGATTAGTTTAAAATAATATAAAAATAATTAAAAATAATTAGATAAGTTAAGCTTTACATAATTTCATAGTTTAATAATATAGAGATAAGTTCATTAGGATTTAAAAGTTAAGTAACTAACCTCATAAGAACAAATAATATATAAACAATTCATTTTCTTATCCACAAAATAATATATAACTTACCTATACATAAAACAAATACAGAATTATTAATAAATAACAAAGCCTTAAAAGAAATAGGATTACAAAAAGAAAAAAGGAGAAGTGACAAAAGGGGCAACCAAAATAAGAAAGGTTAAAATAACAGTAAAACCAATTGGAGGGACATAAATAAAAGACAAAAAACAAACAAAAATAAACAAAAAATAATTATAAAATCAAAATGAAGGACGAATGGACTGTGGCACACTACGGTCAGAAACACCGTGGTGTGCCTTCCGGGAACCAGGATACCAGAGCTGCCTGGGGGAGGGCCCGTGCATTACCGCCCCCACAGGGGGGCAGGTCTCTTTTTCCTCGCCCTAACCCAACCCTAACCCTAACCCTAACCCTAACCCTAACCCTAACACACATAACCCTAAGGCCACACGCCTAACCTTAACCTCAAGGCTACACGCCTAACCTTAACCCCTCTCCCTTCCTAACCTAACCCCCTACCCAACACTTTACCCTAACCCTAACCATAGGGGCACACGCCTAACCCTAAATCCGGGGTCGGCGTCTAACCGTAACCCCAAGGCTTTGCGCCTAACCTTAACCCCTTCCCATTCCTGCCCTAACCCCCCACCCAATATCTTACCCTAACCCTAACCACTTGGGCTACACGCCTAACCCTAAATCCAGGGTTCAGCGCCTAACCCTAACCCTAAGGCTATACGCCTCACCCTAATCCTAGGGCTACAAGCCTAACCCTAACCCTCCCCTCTCATTCTAACCCCCTACCCTACATCTTACCCTAACCCTAACCCTAACCCCAATTCCCATCCCTTCCCTCCTTCACACACGCATACACACGGACACACACATCCACACATACGCGCACGCACACACATACACACACACACACATTCACACACACACACGTTCGCACACACACACATTCACTCACACACACACACACACACACACACACTCACACACACACACACACACACATTCACACACACACACACACACACACACACATTCACACACACACACACACACACACACACACACATATTCACACACACACACACACACACACACACACACACAGACACACGCACACACACACACACGCACACACACACACATTCACACAAACATTCACACACACACACACACACACATTCACACACACACACATTCACACACGCACGCACACATTCACACACACACATTCACACACGCACGCACACATTCACACACACACATTCACACACACACACACGCACGCACTCACACGCACACACATACGCTCACACACGTTCTCACACACACACGCACATTCACGCACACACGCACGCACACACGCACACACACACACACACACACGCACATTCACGCACACACGCACGCACACACACACACACACACTCACACACGCACGCACGCACACACACACACACACACACACACACACACACACACAACACACACACACACACACATTCACACACACACACACACACTCACACACACGCACACACACACACAAACATTCACACACACACACATTCACATACACACACACACACATTCACACACACACACACACATTCACACACACACATTCACACACGCACGCACACATTCACACACACACACACCTTCACACACACACTCACACGCACACACATACGCTCACACACACACACATACACACACACACTCACACACGCACATTCACGCACACACGCACGCACACACACACACACACATACACACACACACACACTCGCACACACACACACAACACACACACACACACACACACAACACACACATACCCTTACATTACACACATATTTTTACAAAAAAACAGACACTACACACACACACACACACACACACACACACACTCGCGCTCTCCCACCCCATATAACCCCCCATCAAAGAAAAATGAGAGAAACTCTCTCACTGTGACAGAAAACGAAAAGTTTTCGAAGATAGCCCTGGCAAGGGGGAGGAGCCTGGGGAAACCCCTCACGTCGGCTCAGAGTAGCAGAGGAGAAACAGCTCTTGCTCTCAGAAAACGGAAAATTCCGAAGTCGATAGCCCTGGCAAGAGGGAGGAGCCCGGAGAAACTCCTCACTTCAGCTCAGACCAGCGAAGGAGAAACAGCTCTTGCTCTGCAGCTCAGCTAACCCTTTCTATCCTTCTTTTTTGTGTGCTAGGCCTGAAGAAGACCCCTGTCGGGTCGAAACGTTGCCGTTGGCACACAAATATATTGGCCAATTTTATTTCATTTTAGTTTTTTGATAAACTTTTCCTAAAAAAATAAAAAAATAAAAAAATAAATATAAAAAAATAAAAAATAATAAAAAAACAAAGAATTTCATTTTATTTTAGTTTCAATTAAAACAAGTTGATTTACAACCTGTTATTTCATTTCATTTACATACATATTTGATTTCATTTTTTTAAAAAAATAAATAAAAAATAAAAAAATAATAAAAAACAAAGAATTTCATTTTAGTTTAAATTAAAAACAAGTTTATTTACAACCTTTTAATTCATTTCATTTACATACATTTGATTTCATTTTTTTATATATAAAAAAATAAATAAAAAAATAAATAAAAAAACAAAGAATTTCATTTTTATTTTAGTTTAAATTAAAAACAAGTTTATTTACAACCTTTTAATTCATTTCATTTACATACATTTGATTTCATTTTTTTATACAAAAAATAAATAAAAAAATAAATAAAAAAACAAAGAATTTCATTTTTATTTTAGTTTAAATTAAAAACAAGTTTATTTACAACCTTTTATTTCATTTCATTTCATTTACATACATATTTGATTTCATTTTCTTTGCGATACACATCAATAAATAAATAAATAACTTCATAGAAACAATTAATAAATAAATAAATAATTCATATTGATATAAATATATACAATTTCTAGAAAAACAAAGGTGGTTATTAATATATAACAAAGCCTCAATTTGCAAAACAACAAACATGACCCATCGGGAGGAGGATTGGACTCTGGTGCGCTACGGTAGGAGAGGTGGCCGTGGACGCACCCAATCCCAGGAGGATAGGGTGGCCTGGGGGAGGGCCCGTGCACCCCCTGTCCCTTTCGGGGGACAGGCACATTCCCCTCGACCTAACCGGCCTGTGCCTCCCCCTAAAGAATCCACCCGATACCATGATCCAAAAATCAAAACTTATGCATCGGTCACTCGACCAAAGACATCTAAAACGTTTTCGGAATGCCCCGAATCGGGATCCCGAAAACAGGGAAACAATCAAGACAAAAGGCAACCAACGGATCCGAAATTCGGAAAACTGGTTCGCCAATTACATTTGGTGATAAAAATGGTTCACCATTTGCAAAATGTTGCTCCGAAACCGGGAAAAGCGGAACCAATGATGATATCACGCATGGTTCAGACGCTGACCACAATGATTAAACCAACTGCTCCAACAGAGGACACTTTGGACCTTATAGCTGGTAATGCCAAAAATTGGGGTTACAACACCCTCACAATTTTGCAAGAACACTACACAGAGGGATTGGGAACCCTCTTGGCGGACCTCACAACAGAGTTAGTCCCTGACTGGAAGGAAGCCTTCCAAGTCGCCACCAAGTGGGCCAGAAGGAACTTGCCACGCATCACACAGGATGCTATTGAACATGCGGAGGCACTCGTTACCTCTTGCAGGGAATTTGGGGAGGAGAAAGAGGAGAGCCTAATTGGCTTGGGGGACACAGACCAATTTCCGGATCTACCTCAAACCCCATCCAACCAACAACATACAACATTTCAAAAGACAGATGGGACAAAAAAACAACAGACTCCACAACAAAAAACAGTCAGTCACACAGTGGCCACAATGACAGAAAAGGGTTGGGATTGGTCTCCGGAGAAGGAAAATCCAGTGTTGCAGACTACTCCTCCTCCTTCTCCTTTCTCACAACCGGAATCTCCAAAAAAACAGAGATCGGTTCGGAGATATTCTGCATGTGTAATTCCCGAAGGAGAGGTTGATTTTGACATAATAAATTTTGAGGATGAAGAAACCAACAAAAACAAAACATTGGGAGATTTAGAGGAGGGGATCAGTCTGGACAAGACTCCACCTTTGATACCAACCAAGACACCAGACCCAGGAGTCCCCAAGCAGGGGTCTCAAAGATTGGTTCTGGTGCACAGAGAATCTACACCACAACTGGAACTCTCTTTTGAATCACAGAAAAAACCAACACAGGGGGTCTCAAAGGAACAAACTTCCACTCCAAACAAAAACCTTTTCAAGGTTAAAAGACACATTCACACAGACCGGAAACTGGTAGACTGGAGTCTCAGTGTGGGAAAGAAATACCTTATTATAGGAGATTCGAATCTTTCCAGATTCCCAGCTCACGGCATAGTAGACCTGCAGATCGACTGCTACCCGGGGGCTAATTTTAGACATGCTGAAGCCATTCTCACAAAGGCTAGCATCCACGTTGGGGTGGAGAAAGTGGTCTTGGCCTTTGGACTTAACTGCAAGAGTCAGAGAGCCAAAGAAACATCTATAAAACAACTGCAAGCGGCAGTCAGAATGGCCAAAAAACAGTTTCCATATTCAGAGATTTGGATCCCAAGCATCAACTTTTCAAAAACCCTACCGATTCAAGAACAGGAAACACTCCAAACACTTAATGACCACATCTGCAAGAAACTCCCTTACATCCCTGCCTTACAGAACAACCTCTTTGACACGGAA